>NC_048583.1:17365131-17625131 GCF_013265735.2 Oncorhynchus mykiss | reverse complement strand
TCTCTCTCTCTCTCTCTCTCTCTCACACACACACACACAAACACACACCCTCCTATCTGTCAAGTTAACAGCAGGAGGCTATTGCTAGTCTGACGCAACACATTAGCCTACATTACGTATTCTGGGCTATTACTCAAATCAAATCACATTTTATTTGTCACATGCTTCATAAACAACAGACACTCACGGGCCCTTCCCAACAATGCCGAGAGGAAAAAAATGAAATACTAGAAAAATAATAAAACAAGGAATAAATACACAATGAGTGACAAACTTGTCTGTATAGCTACATATACACTGAGTATACGAAACATTAAGAACGCTTGCGCTTTCCATGGACAACTGACTAGGTGAATCCAGCTGAAAGCTATGATCCCTTGTTGATGTCACTTGTTAAATCTACTTCAATCAGTGTAGATGATGGGGAAGAGACAGGTTAAAGAATGATTTTTAAGCCTTGAGACAATTGAGACATGGATTGTGTACAGTCGTGGCCAAAAGTTGAGAATGACACAAATATTAATATCCACAAAGTTTGCTGCTTCAGTGTCTTTAGATATTTTTGTCAGACGTTACTATGGAATACTGAAGTATAATTACAAGCATTTCATAAGTGTCAAGGGCTTTTATTGACAATTACATGAAGTTGATGCAAAGTGTCAATATTTGCAGTGTTGACCCTTCTTTTTCAAGACCTCTGCAATCCATTATGGCATGCTGTCAATTAACTTCTGGGCCACAGTCTGACTGATGGCAGCCCATTCTTACATAATCAATGCTTGGGAGTTTGTCATAATTTGTGAGTTTTTGTTTGTCCACCTGCCTCTTGAGGATTGACCACAAGTTCTCAATGGGATTAAGGTCTGGGGAGTTTCCTGGCCATGGACCCAAAATATCAATGTTTTGTTCCCCGAGCCACTTAGTTATCACTTTTGCCTTATGGCAAGGTGCTCCATCATGCTGGAAAAGGCATTGTTCATCACCAAACTGTTCCTGGATGGATGGGAGAAGTTGCTCTTGGAGGATGTGTTGGTATCATTCTTTATTCATGGCTGTGTTCTGAGGCAAAATTGTGAGTGAGCCCACTCCCTTGGCTGAGAACCAAGGGGACCATCCACACATGTTGTGTAGACAGTGACACATTCTATTACACAGTAATAATACTTTTGAGTATACCAGACATTAGGAACACCTTTCTAATCTTGAGCAACTCAAGAAAAAAAAGGTGTTCCTAATGTCTGGTATACTCAA
Source organism: Oncorhynchus mykiss (assembly GCF_013265735.2). Taxonomy (NCBI): domain Eukaryota; kingdom Metazoa; phylum Chordata; class Actinopteri; order Salmoniformes; family Salmonidae; genus Oncorhynchus; species Oncorhynchus mykiss. The sequence goes on along the minus strand of NC_048583.1, from coordinate 17,623,880 downwards.
TGTGTATTACTGTGTAATAGAATGTGTCACTGTCTACACAACATTAGCAGGTAATAGCAACATCTGACTGTCCCTCTCTCTCTCTCTCTCTCTCTCTCTCTCTCTCTCTCTCTCTCTCTCTCTCTCTCTCTCTCTCTCTCTCTCTCTCTCTCTCTCTCTCTCTCTCTCTCTCTCTCTCTCTCTCTCTCTCTCTCTCTCTCTCTCTCTCTCTCTCTCTCTCTCTCTCTCTCTCTCTCTCTCTCTCTCTCTCTCTCTTCCTCACTCTGGTACATATACAATTGAAAAACTTTATTTTGAAATAGGTTACCTATAAAAAATGTTTATGTAAACGTCTCAAAAGTGTACCAAATGTGTGACGTAGGCAGTGGTGTGTTTGTGTGACAGACCTAACAAAAACAGATATTTGGGTAGAAAATGTTATTTATTTATTTTTTAAGTGTAGTGTGATGGTTAGCAGTCAAACCTGAACTGAACAAAAGCAAAACCACGTGAACTTTGGACATTTCACTTCTATCTTCTCTGTCTCTCCACTTTTTATTTCTCACAATGGATAGTCACTCCACAGGCTGAAAGACAAAACAGTACGAAGACAATATTTTATGACAATTGTATAATATCTCATTACTGTTATGCACAACGCTACTTATGATACTGTATGGCTGGAATACATTTGTAATGGTCCAGAATCAAGTGTGTGTGTTTATGAGAGTTTTTTTGTGTGTGTTTGACTGTGTGTGTGGTGTGTGTACACTCTTAGAAAAAAAGGTGCTATCTAGACCCTAAAAGGGTTCTTCGGCTGTCCCCATAGGAGAACCCTTTGAAGAACCCTTTTTGGTTCCATGTAGAACCATTTTGGTTTCCATGTAAAATCCTTTCCACAGAGGGTTCTACATGGAACCCAAAAGACTTCTACCTAGAACCCAAAAGGCTTCTCCTATGGGGACAGCCGAAGAACCTTTTTTTCTAAAGAATGTACATACATTTGTGTATGCATCTGCTGGTTCGTTGTGTGTTCTGATCATAGTACCAGTGTGTGTAGTCCGGGTCTGTGTCTGCGCTAAGTAGCATATCTCTGATCTCCTGAGGGGGGTTTAACCCATGCTGTGCAGCTCTCTCCCACCGCTGCAAGCGACTGATACCTGATAGAAAGAGAGAGAGTGGGAGTACAGTGCGAGTAGGAACGCTACTGTAGATCATATAACGCTATGAGATACAGGAAGGAAAACAATTGGATCGGTTTAAAACAATTCGCAAAACAATGCGTCACAGGAGAGGAAACGCTAAAACATCACACTATAAAGGAACCGTGCAAAGATGAAACACTGGCGCTCCGCTGTGCTGCATATTGTTATTATGAACAACGGTATTAAAAATGTGTTGTCAAGATAGTTAACACGGGTTGCTGCAGGGTACCTGTGCAGGGTCCATACCGCCAGTCCTGGTCAAACTGCCTCAGCTCCTGCAGCTCTATCTCTCTGGCCGTGAGGGGGCGCGGCTCAGTGTCTGATTGGACGAGAGACAGGAAGCGAGGTTAGAGTGACACCACCATGACCAATCACTTACAGCTGGGCCATAGTGCTCTATTGACAAGTTGAGTTGCATCACTGAATCACTAATTTCCTCTCCAGAGACCAATAAAACTATTCTAGCACGCTATTTCATTTATTCATTGTGTCTTTTGGGTGTCATTATTTGGGTGTCATTTGAAAACAGTGGTTCAATTTCATACTCTACTATGTCCCATCTGTCTTGTATGACTGCTGTGTGGTTTGCTGGACACACACACACACAGACAACTCTAACCCTTCTGGGGAGGCGATGGGGCCCTCTTCTCCCTCTTCTCCTCTCTCCTGGATCTCTTTACCACCTTGTAGGAGTCGGTGATCAGAGCTGCACGTTTGGCCGTCATAGCTGACAGACAGACAGACAGAGAGGGTGTGTTTTCTACTGACATTGATGAGTAGGCAGTGTTTCTAGTTCAATAGTAAAATTCCGAATCTGAGTTCTTGTTTCGTTTAAACCAAGTCTGCAGTATAGTTTGCGGGTTGACGTTACACACAGGGCATAACTACATTTTGACACAGCGACTGAACGTCCCACCCCCAACCTTAGTTTCTTTACAAATGGATTGAAGTCTGTAATGCAAACATTAGCTGCATAACTTGCAATTTCGACGATATTTCGCCAATAATGTAAAGTATTGTGAACATTTTGTATGCATTACTATCATATTACATTTTCTGCGCGTTTTCATTGGTTTCTTGTACTTGCGCAATTCTTTGTGTGCAAAAACGTTTTTTTATTAAGCCCTTGATATTGTTTTATAACATACCAGATCGCAATTCTGTTCGATGTCTTTCCACTTCGGTTTTTGCCTGACGATCAATTTGTATGTTCTCATCAACAAAACAATCGAAACGCAACAAACCCGGACCAAGAGAAGAAAAAAACGTCAAACGTAACACATAACAGCCTTGGCTACGTCACTTTCGACGCACACGACGTAAAGACTTGACATTCTCCCCACTCACATTACAAGTTGACAGCTACAACACAACGGTTAGTAATGTAAACAAGACGTTATTCCACAGATCAACGATAGTTGGTAGACAATAACATAGTAATGGCACCATTATAGCAAGCTGTACTATAATGCATAATAGTTTTTACATGTCATAAGGGTTATTTACATGTCTCAGTCCCAATTTGCTTGACAGCTGACCGCTACACATAACAAGCATGTTGGGTTGGTTGTTATAATCACTGCAAGGCCTGCTATGCTAAGTTGTTGGGGCATGCAGTTCATACAGGCTTCCATATAAATCCTTTAGATGTATTTCATTCAAGACTTAGTCCACTTCCTGCACATAAATTGTAAATCATTGAAACAATATATATTTCTTACAAATGTATATAGAGTTAGACAGTGATATAGCTCTATGAGTTTGTTAGTTTATACTATAGACAGTACAGTTATGTGCATACTTTGACGAGTGATCCCGGTAATCGTACCCACCGCCCTGGCATTGCAAGCCCCATGCTTTACCAATTGAGCTAGAGGACCAGTATAATGAAGAGACAGTTGTCCTCTCTGTGTGTGGTATTAGAGGCACAGTGGCTCCTGAGGACCAGAGGAATAGCTGCCATGGGCAACCCACTGGAGGTCAGTGACATTTACCAGGAGGTCAAAGGGTCATGGGTGAGTGTTTGCATGCGCGTTTGTGCGTGTGAGAGAAAGAGGACCTCGAGGAGACTGTCTGTGTGTTTCTGCACAGCAACATATATCTGACAATGCAGTAACAAGTCAGTTAACTATGACCAACTATCCTAAATGTGTGTTTGTTTACTTCAGGTGTTTAGACGTACAGTTGATGTCAGACGTTTACACACTTATGAAGTCATTAAAAATCATTTTTCAACCACTCCACAAATTTCTTGTTAACAAACTAGTTTTGGCAAGTCGGTTAGGACAGCTACTTTGTGCATGACAAAAGTAATTTTTACAACAATTGTTTACAGACAGATTATTTAACTTATAATTCACTGTATCACAATTCCAGTGGGTCAGAAGTTTGCATACACTAAGTTGACTGTTCCTTTAAACAGCTTGGAAAATTCCAGAAAATGATGCCATGGCTTTAGAAGCTTTTGATAGGCTAATTGTCAGAGTCGTGTGTGTATAGGTGGCAGGGAAGTCAGGCACAGGAGAGTAAAACGAGTGTAATGAGTCCTTTTAATATATGTCCACTAAACATGCACCAAACACTAAATATACATAATAAACATGGGTACAAGGACCTGTCGTGCACCTATACAAACACTGACATAAAACAATCTCTGACAAAGACATGAGGGGAAACAGAGGGTTAATTACACAACAGGTAATGAATGGGATTGAAACCAGGTGTGTAGGAAGACGAGACAAAACCAATGAAAAATGGATCAATGATGGCTAGAAGACCGGTGACGTCGACCACCGCTCGAACAAGGAGAGCCGCGCGTCGACACAGGCCTCGGGGACGACCCGGAGGGCGATCCGGATGGAGACGGTGCAATTATTTTAACATAGATCCTTCCAACACGTCCTCCACCGGAACCCCAGCATCTCTCCTTCGGCCTGTACCCCTCCCAGTCCACGAGGTACTGAAGGCCCCTCGCCCGACGTCTCAAATCCAATATGGATGGAACAGAGTACGCCGGGACCCCCTCGATGTCTAAAGGAGGCGGAGGAACATCACGCACTTCAGCCTCCTGGAGCGGGCCAGCCACCACCGGCCTGAGGAGAGACATGGAACGAGGGGTTAATACGGTAATTAGTGGGCAGTTGTAACCTATAACATACCTCGTTCACTCTCCTCAGGACTTTAAACGGCCCCACAAACCGAGGACCCAGCTTCCGGCAGGGCAGGTTTCGGGTCGAAAGCCAGACCCTGTCCCCTGTTTCGAACACCGGGGCCTCACTGCGGTGACGGTCTGCACCAACCTTCTGGCGCATTATGGCGCGCTGAAGGTGGACATGGGCTGCCTCCCAGGTTTCCTCAGCACGCCGAAACCAATTGTCCACCGCAGGAGCCTCAGTCTGACTGATGCCAAGGAGCCAGAACCAGCTGATACCCTAATACACATTGAAAGGGAGAAAGGTTAGTGGAGGAGTGACGTAGCGAGTTCTGGGCCATCTTTGCCCAGGGCACGAACTCCGCCCACTCTGGCCGGTCCTCACAATAAGACCGCAGAAACCTACCCACATCCTGGTTAACTCTCCACCTGCCCATTACTCTCGGGGTGAAAACCTGAGGTAAGACTAACCGAGACCCCCAAACGTTCCATGAAAGCCTTCCAGACACTTGATGTGAACTGGGGACCCCGATCAGACACTATATCCTCAGGCACCCCATAGTGCCGGAAAACGTGTGTAAACAGGGCCTCGGGAGACCGGGCAAAAGGAGGAGACGACAGGACTTAGAAAACCGATCCACAACGACCAGGATCGTGGTGTTACCCTGTGAAGGCGGAAGATCAGTTAAAAAAAAAAATCCAAGACAGGTGCGACCACGGCCGTTGTGGAATGGGTAAAGGTTGTAGCTTACCTCTGGGCAGGTGTCTAGGAGCCTTGCACTGGGCACACACCGAGCAGGAGGAAACATAAATCCTCACGTCCTTAGCTAAAGTGGGCCACCAGTACCTCCCATCAAGACAGCGCATCATCCGACCTATTCCAGGATGACCAGAGGAGGGTGATGTGTGGGCCCAATAGCTCAATCAGTCACGGACTGCAGACGGAACGTACAGATGACCAGCTGGACACTCAGGGGGAGAGGGCTCTGCACGTGACGCCCGCTCAATGTCCGCGTCCAGCTCCCACACTACTGGTGCCACCAAACACGAAGCTGGGAGTATGGGAGTGGGATCCATGGACCGCTCCTGTGTCAGAGCCGGGACAATGAGTCTGCCTTAACGTTCTGGGAGCCTGGTCTGTAAGAAAGAGTAAACATAAAACGAGTGAAAAACATGGACCACCTTGCCTGACGAGGATTCAGTCTCTTCGCCTGCCGGATGTACTCCAGATTGCGATGGTCAGTCCAGATGAGAAAAGGGTGTTTAGCCCCCTCAAGCCAATGCCTCCACGCCTTCAAGGCTTTTACGACAGCTAACAGCTCCCTGTCCCCCACATCATAGTTTCGCTCCGCCGGGCTGAGCTTCTTCGAAAAGAAAGCACAGGGGCGAAGCTTCAGTGGCGTACCCGAACGCTGAGAGAGCACTGCTCCTATCCCAGCTTCGGATGCGTCCACCTCTACTATGAATGGCAAAGAGGGAACCGGATGAGCAAACACAGGAACCGAGGTAAACAGAGTCTTCGGGTGCTTAAAAGCCCTTTTCGCCTCAGCCGACCACTGCAACCGCACTGGGCACCCCTTTAGCAGTGAGGTAATGGGAGCAGCCACCTGACCAAAACCCCGGATAAACCTCCAGTAGTAATTGGCAAACCCTAAAAAAAAAAAACGCTGCACCTCCTTAACCGTGCGGTCGCTCTCCATTTCGATGCCCTAGGAAGGAGATGGATTGGTGAAAGAACAAGCATTTCTCAGCCTTGACATATAGATCATGCTCCAACAGGTGACCAAGCACTTTGCACACCAGGGACACATGCTCGGCGCGTGCAGCGGAGTATATCAGGATATCGATATACACCACTACACCCTGCCCATGTAGGTCCCTGAAGATCTGATGGAGCATTCATCAACCCATATGGCATGACACGGTACTCATAATGACCTGAGGTGGTGCTAAATGCCGTCTTCCACTCATCACCCTTCTGAATACGCACCAGATTGTACGCACTCCTGAGATCCAATTTTGTGAAGAAGCGTGTCCCGTACATTGACACTAATTGACATCATTTGAGTCAATTGGAGGTGTAGCTGTGGATGTATTTCAAGGCCTACCTTCAAACTCAGTGCCTCTTTGCTTGACATCATGGGAAAATCAAAATAAATCAGCCAAGACCTCAGAAAGAAACATTGTGGGCTTCCACAAGTCTGATCCATCCTTGGGAGCAATTTCCAAATGCCTTATAGTAAGTACCATGTTCATCTGTACAAACAATAGTACGCAAGTATAAACACCATGGGACCACGCAGCCGTCATACTGCTCAGGAAGGAGATGCGTTCTGTCTCCTAGAGATGAACGTACTTTGGTGCAAAAAGTGCAAATCAATCTCAGAACAGCAAAGGACCTTGTGAAGATGCTGGGGGAAACAGTTACAAAATTATATCCACAGTAAAACGAGTCCTATATTGACATAACCTGAAGGGCCACTCAGGAAGAAGCAACCACTCCAAAACCACCATAAAAAAGCCAGACTATGGTTCGCAACTGTACATGGGGACAAAGATCGTACTTTTTGGAGAAATGTCCTCTGTCTGATGAAACAATAGAACTGTTTGGCCATAATGACCGTAGTTATTTTTGGAGGAAAAAGGGGGAGGCTTGCAAACTGAAGAACACCATCCCAACCGTGAAGCACGGGGGTGGCAGCATCATGTTGTGGGGGTGCTTTGCTGCAGGAGGGACTGGTGCACTTCACAAAATAGATGGCTCCATGAGGATGGAAAATTGTGTGAATATATTGAAGCAACATCTCAAGACATCAGTCAGGAAGTTAAAGCTTGGTCACAAATGGGTCTTCCAAATGGACAATGAGCCCCAAGCATGCTTCCAAAGTTGTGGCAAAATGGCTTAAGGACAACAAAGTCAAGGTATTGGACTGGCCATTAAAGCCCTAACCTCAATCCTATAGAAAATTTGTGGGTAGAGCTGAACAAGTGTGCGAGCAAGGAGGCATACAAACCTGACTCAGTTACACCAGCTCTGTTAGGAGGAATGGGCCAAAATTCACCCAACTTATTGTGGGAAGCTTGTGGAAGGCTACCCAAAACATTTGACACAAGTTAAACAATTTAAAGGCAATGGTACCAAATACTAATTGAGTGTATGTAAACTTCTGACCCACTGGGAATGTGATGAAATAAAAGCTTAAATAAATCACTACTATTATTCTGACATTTCACTTTAAAGTAGTGATCCTAACTGACCCAAGACAGGGAAAATGTACTTACATTTAAGATTAAATGTCAGGAATTGGGAAAAATTGAGTTTAAATGTATTTAGCTAAGGTGTATGTACGTAAACTTCAGACTTCAACTGTATGTCAACAGTTTACTGTGTTTTTCCCCAGAATGACGTATAAGAGCCGTAAGACAGGGAAGGTGGACAGCATCCCATCTGTGGAACTGTCTCAGGCCCAGTGGAGACGTGTGTGTCTGGGACAGGGCATCAAGTTGACCACCAGCACCAGGCACCAAGTTGACCACCAGCACCGGGCACATCTACAAATATGACAGCTTCAGAGAAAAACAGTGACCAGAGGGAAGAGAGGGATGAGGAGAGGAAAGGGGTGGAGGAGAGGAAAAAAGGAGGGAGGGTAGGAGGAGAGAGGGGGAGGGAGGGAGATATCGTTGAGGGGAGACAGATGGAGGGAAGGGAGGTATGGAGGATGGAAGAGAGAAAACATGAAAACAGGGAGGAAAGAATGGGAATGAAAAGAGTTTGGAGTAGGAACGAGATCAGAGAGTATAGAATAATTTGAAACAGAAAAATCAGCATGGAAAATAAACATCGTCTTCTCTCTACATCTTTCTCTCCAGGACTTTAAGATATCTGAGTACTTCAAAGCGGAGCTGTCAGAAGGGGGGGTTGGAACTGGGGCACCGCCAAAACCCGTGAGCTATGCTCACTGAGTCTGTACATTGTCAAAGCTTTCCTTATTTTTGGGTCAGTCACAGTGGTCAGGTATTCTGCCAATGTGTACTCTTTGTTTAGAGCCAAATATCATTCTAGTTTGCTCTGATTTTTGTAAATAGTTTCCAATGTGTCAAGTAATTATCTTTTGTTTTCTTACGATTTGGTTGGGTTTAATTGTGTTGCTGTCCTGGGGCTCTGTGTGGTCTTTTTGTGTTTGTGAACAGAGCCCCAGGACCCGCTTGTTTAGGGGTTCATCTCTCTGTAGGTGATAGCTTTGTTATGGAAGGTTTGGGAATCACTTCCTTTTAGGTAGTTGTAGAATTTAACGGTTCTTTCCTTGATTTGGATAATTAGCAGGTATCGGCCTAATTCTGCTCTGCATGTATTATTTGGTGTTTTACGTTGTACACAGAGGATATTTTTGCAGAAATCTACACGCAGAGTCTCAATATGGTGTTTGTCCCATTTTGTGAATTCTTGGTTGGTGAGCAGACCCCAGACCTCACAACCATAAAGGACAATGGGTTCTGTAACTGATTTTTTTTAGTAGATCCTAATTGTTATGTCAAATTATATGTTCCTTTTGATGGCATAGAAGGCCCTTCTTGCGTTGTCTTTCAGCTCGTTCACATCTTTGTGGAAGTTACCTGTGGCGCTTATGTTTGGGCCGAGGTATGTGTCGTTTTTTGTGTGCAACGGTATCTAGGGCAACGGTATCTAGGGCAATGGTATCTAGGGCAAAGGTATCTAGGGCAACGGTATCTAGATGGAATTTGTATATGTGGTCCTGGCAACTGGACCTTTTTTGGAACACCATTATTTTTGTTTTACTGAGATTTACTGTCAGGGCCCAGGTCTGACAGAATCTGTACAGAAGATCTAGGTGCTGCTGTAGGCCCTCCTTGGTTGGTGACAGATGCACCAGAGCATCAACAAACAGTAGACATTTGACTTCAGATTCTAGTAGGGTTAGGCCGGGTGCTGCAGACTATTCTTGTGCCATCGCCAATTCGTTGGTATATATGTTGAAGAGGGTGGGGCTTAAGCTGCATCCCTGTCTCACCCCATGGCCCTGTGGAAAGAAATGTGTGTGTTTTTTGCCTATTTTAACCGCACACTTGTTGTTTGGATTTAATAATGTATGTTTTTCCCCCAACACGACTTTCCATCAATTTGAATGGACCCTCATTCCAAATTAAGTCAAAGGCTTTTTTGAAATCAGCAAAGCATGAGAAGACTTTGCCTTAGTTTTAGTTTGTTTGTGTGTCAGTTAGGGTGTGCAGGGGGAATACATGGTCTTTCGTACGGTAATTTGGTAAAAAGCCAATTTGACATTTGCTGTATATTGTTTTCACTGAGGAAATGTACAATTCCGCTGTTAATGATAATGCAGAGGATTTTCCCAAGGTTGCTGTTGATGCATATCCCACCGTAATTTGTCTCCACATTTGTGGATTGGGGTGATCAGTCCTTGGTTCCAAATATTGGGGAAGATGCCAGAGCTAAAGATGATGTTAAAGAGTTTAAGTATAGCCAATTTCAATTTGTTGTCTGTATATTTTATCATTTCATTGAGGATACCATCAACATCACAGGCCTTTTTGGGTTGGAGGGTTTGAATTTTGTCCTGTAGTTCATTCAATGTAATTGGAGAATCCAGTGGGTTCTGGGAGTCTTTAATAGTTGATTCTAAGATTTGTATTTGATCATGTATGTGTTTTTGCTATTTGTTCTTTGTTATAGGGCCAAAAGTGGTTTACCCATATATCTCCATTTTGGATAGATAACTCTTCATGTTGTTTGTTTAGAGTTTTCCAATTTTCCCAGAAGGGGTTAATCTATGGATCCTTCAATTACATTGAGCTGATTTCTGACATGCTATTGCTTCTTTTTCCGTAGTGTATTTCTTTATTGTTTTAGTGAATCACCGTAGTGAAGGCGTAGATTTAGGCTTTCTGGTCTCTATGTTTTTGGTTGGACAGGTTTCTCAATTTCTTTAATAGGTTTTTGCATTCTTCATCAAACCATTTGTCATTGCTGTTCATTTTCTTAGGTTTTCTGTTTGAAATTGAGAGGTCAAATATACTGTTTAGATTTTCTTGTGCCAAGTTTTCATTTACAGTGGAATGTTTTGTCCAGGAAGTTGTCTAAAAGGGATTGAATTTGTTGTTGCCTAATTGTTTTTCTGTAGGTTTCCACACTACATGCCTTCCATCCATCGCATGTCTTAATATTATTCAGTTCTTATTCATGCCTCATGATTGAGTACTGTTCTGTTCAAGTAGACTGTGATTTTGCTGTGATCTGATAAGGGTGTGAGTGGGCTGACTGTGAACGCTCTGAGAGACTCTGGGTTGAGGTCAGTGATAAGTAGTCCACATTATTACTGCCAAGAGATAAGCTATAGGTGTACCTACCATAGGAGTCCCCTCGAAGCCTACCATTGACTTTGTATCTCTCTCACTCTCTCACTGGTATGATATCTACCCTAGCTTCCTCCATGGTAAGACATTTGACTATAAGGTCTCTTCCTGCTACCACACAAGGACCAGAGGCAGATGTACTTCTGGTGCGTGTTTCAATAGTCATCATACGTAAGACCTCAAGATTGTGTACAATTTGAATACAAACGTCTGTCTGTCTCCCTCTCACCTTCTCCCTCCCTTCCTCCCGCCCACCCACATACCTCTCTCTCTCTCTCTCTCTCTCTCTCTCTCTCTCTCTCTCTCTCTCTCTCTCTCTCTCTCTCACTTTCTCACTGTCCCTCCCCCTCTCTCTCTCTGTAGATCAGTCTAGACCCACCTATTAAATAGGGGCAGACACGTTACCACTTTCTCATCCTGCTCTTCTCCAAGGAGGAGGACCTCAGCCTCTCCCTCAACATGACAGAGTGAGAGAGAGAGAGACTGTGAGGGGAGGCAATGGAAATATAAGAGTATGAGAGAGGGAGAGAGAGATATATTATACTGGTACCCCCTGTACATAGCCTCATTATTGTTATTTTATTGTGTAACTTTTGTTTTGTCTACTTTAGTTTATTTAGTAAATATTTGGGCTTGTAAGTAATCATTTCACGGTAAAGTCTACACCTGTTGTATTCGGCGCATGTGACAAATAAAATTGGATTTGATTTCTAAGTGTTTGGAGAAGGAATGGTAAATGTTAGAAGAAATCGATCAGATTAGATACTGAGGTTTATATTTCATGCTTTTTGTATAATTTATTTCTGTTTGTCTTCCCCTCTCTCTCTGTCCTCGCTCTCTCTCCCCTCTCTCGCTCTCTCTCTGTCCTCGCTCTCTCTCCCCTCTCTGGCTCTCTCTCTGTCCTCGCTCTCTCTCTGTCCTCGCTCTCTCTCTCCTCTCTCGCTCTCTCCCTCTCTCTCTCGCTCTCCCTCCCCTCTCTCTCCCTCTCCTCTCTTTCTCTCCCCTCTCTCTCACTCTCCCCTCTCTCTCTACTCTCTCTCCTCTCTCTCGCTCTGTCTCTCCTCTCTCTCTCTCTCCCATCTCTCTCCCCGCTCTCTCCTCTCTCGCTCTCCTCTCTCTTCTCTCTAGGGAGGAAGTGGAGAAGCGTTATGAGGGGAAGCTCAGTAAGAACATGTCAGATTCCCTCTATGAGATGGTCAGCAGGGTGATGAAGGCTCTGGTCAACAGGAAGATCACCGTGCCAGGAAACTTCCTGGGGTAAACACTCTCACGCACACATGTTTACACACACACACACTCACACGCACACATGTTTACACACACACACACACACACACACACACACACACACACACACACACACACACACACACAAACTTCCAGGAGTAAAGAGGCGATAGGACGGCCAACTGCTGCGCACAGCCAGCGTTCATGTTGCTCTGTCTCTGTCACACTCTCCTTCCACTCTGAAATACAACTCTAACTCTCTCCCCTGCAGGCCCAGTGTATAACGTGTTCCTACAAAGCGTGGTCAGGCCTGCTCTACCCTCTGTAGAGGGGTTTCGTCCACATACACAAGCCCCCCCCCGTGCACCTGCGCTTCCCAGGAGGTGCTGTATGCCTGTCATTTGTCCTTATGGGACATTCAAGTGTCCCCTTTTTGTTGCTGTTCTTTCACTCCTTTATTCGCAGGCCTACGTTGGACGACAAAGTGAACGTCTACTTCCTCTACTCCTTCTTCATCCATCCAGGTGTCGGAGTGTTAACTTCGCCAGAGGCACCACTACCACCACCACGCGCTCCCTCGACTTTGAGATCGAAAACCAAGCTGGGCACCCAGTTCACCCTTCAGCAGCATCGAGAGGTGACGGATACACACGCGTACACGAAACGCACACACACACACACATACACTTCTACATACACACACCTTTGTCACGTCTCGTCTTTCACTCCATTCTCTCTCTCTCTCTCTCTCTCTCGTTCTACCTCTCCGTCAGAGAGGAGTATGGGAAGCTTTTTGACTTTGTGACCGCCGAGAAGCTCAGCATCAAGAACAGAGGGTTCAAAGAGGTAAACATCTCACATGCTAACTCCACTATTTCACTCTTTCATTAGATGTTCTTTCATCCCTTCGTTCACTGACCTGTCCTCTCTGTCTCTCTGTGTTGTGGTCCGGTAGAAAAAGGTTGGTCCTGTACAGAGGTGGGGGTTTGGTTTTAAACTGCATGGCGTGTGATTTGGGAGAATGTTGTGATCAGGATTGGGGGTGTTAATTGCATTGCCTTTCTCTTATGAAATTGTGGGGGTGGGAGGGAGGAGTCTAAATCTGTGTGTGTTATTACTGATGATATAGCAAAGTAACACCTAACTTGGTAAGTGAGACAACATTTTCTATTTTGTTCACTGTGTATATTTCCCAAAGTTAGTTAGCATCTTTACATGGGTTGTCTGCGTTTTACAACGAATGATATTGCCCTGTATTACTACAGTACTACTATGTATTTACTATGATACTGCTGTGTATTTACTATGATACTACTGTGTATTTACTATGATACTGCTGGGTATTTACTATGATACTACTGTGTATTTACTATGATACTACTGTGTATTTACTATGATACTACTGTGTATTTACTATGATACTACTGTGTATTTACTATGATACTACTGTGTATTTACTATGATACTGCTGGGTATTTTTGTCCTGTCAGGGTATGAAGGGTAAAGATGACATGTTGGAGGACTCAGACGAGGACCAGCACGATGCCTACCTGGAGAGGATGAAAGAGGAGGGCAAGATCAGAGAGGAGGCCAATGACAGTGATGACTCCGATGGAGAGAGCGGTGAGTGACAGAAGGCTTGGCCAATCAGAAGGCAAAAGCAGTGAGAGACAGGAGGCTGGGCCAATCAGAGGGTGAGAACAGTGAGTGACAGATATTGCTGAGCGATTATTTATGTAGTTTCGGTTTGATTATTAAAAAATAATCACTGTTTTCAGTTTAGATAATTTTTGTAAATATTAAAAGCACTATGCATTATGTGGATTGAACTAAGTAACTTACTAAACTAAGTAACAACAGAGAATAAAACAATGAATAAAAGTCCCATGATGGTAGTGTCTGCCCATTACTGCTTATCACTTATTAACCATCATTTATTCACATTACTTAACGTTAATAAAATATTTCAGTTGTTGTGTATATTACATTTGTTTTATTTTATTAGTTTGTTATTTCATTTACAAGTCATCTCATTTCTATAAAGCTGCTGCCTATGCTGTCTGACAAAATCATTATTTTAGTAGTTCTTCATTGTTAATAAGTCGTACTTTTATGGCCATACTTTTACTACCAACTATCAATCACTTATATCATGTATTTTTTTAATTACCTTGCGAAGCAACTGCTCTCTATCCCTCTCGATAGCGCATTCTTCTGTCTCTTCTCTCCCTCTGGTGTCTGTCCTGACCGGACAAGTAGGCGTGCAATGTATTATGGTCATTGAAGTTATTTACCATGTTTTCTGTACTAAACAGTGTAGAATAGTGGCCTGTTGGAAACTACAACTCATTCATACATCACACAGTTTGGGCTTGACCTGATTTATCTCTAGAGTAACTGCACATTGGGATCACAGAAAAAAAAAACGGAACGAAATGGAACTCAAATAATTTAAACGATGTCAGTGAGAGTGGTGAGTGACAGGAGGCAGGGCCAATCACAGTTGTTTCTCTTGTCTTCAGATGAGTCTTTTAACCCTGGAGAGGAGGATGATGACATAACGGAAGAGTATGTATTAGTTTTCAATCCATCACTCCCTTATATTTACCGCTTTTTTTCAATGTTTTCATCAGTCAATCTCTTTCACTTCCCCCTCTCTCTTCTCATCCTGCCTCCCTCTCTCTGACTTGCCTCCTTTCTTTCACTTCCCCCTCTCTCTTCTCATCCTGCCTCCCTCTCTCTGACTTGCCTCCTTTCTTTCACTTCCCCCTCTCTCTTCTCATCCTGCCTCCCTCTCTCTGACCTGCCTCCTTTCTTTCACTTCCCCCTCTCTCTTCTCATCCTGCCTCCCTCTCTCTGACCTGCCTCCTTTCTTTCACTTCCCCCTCTCTCTTCTCATCCTGCCTCCCTCTCTCTGACCTGCCTCCTTTCTTTCACTTCCCCCTCTCTCTTCTCATCCTGCCTCCCTCTCTCTGACCTGCCTCCTTTCTTTCACTCTCACACGTTCTCTTTCTATCACACTCTCTCTCTTTCTCTGTCTCCTCTCTCAGGTATGACAGTAAGGCGTCAGCCAGTGACAGCAGTGCAGAGGGGGGAGACAGTGACAGAGAGAAGAAGAAGAGACCAGCCAAGAAGGCCAAACTGGTGAAGGAGAGGAAACCACGCAAGGTAAAGGAGGGAGGAATGGAGGGAAAGAGGGAGGAGAGGTAAAACTGAGTAGCTCACCTGAGATGAACCCGTCTTTCCTCCCTTCCTTTCTATCTCTCAACATCTCTCCTCCTCTTTCCTCTCTTTCTCTGTCCTTCCTATTTGCATGTTCTCTCTCTTCACCTCTGTTTTTCTTCCTCTTCCCTTCCTCTCTCCCTCCCTCTTTTCTCCCCTCTCCCTCCTTCCCGCTCTCTCCCCAGAAGAAGCCGAAGGACAGTGGCGCCCCCAAGAGGCCGATGAGCGCCTATTTCCTGTGGCTGAACGCCACTCGCGATAGCATCAAAGCAGAGCACTCTGGGATATCATCACAGAGATCTCCAAGAGGGCTGGGGAGATGTGGAGCAGAAAGAGGTGTGAGAGAGGGAGGGAGGGAGAGAGAGGAAGGGAAAGAGAGAGATACCACTATTGCAATTGTCCTCCTCTCATCCTTCCCTCTTGTCTTTCTTTTGCTCTCCCTTTCAATAAAAAAATGTAGTTCATTATAAAAAATGTAGTTCATTTCTGACCTTTTGACTATCTCTTTCTTTTTCTCTGCCCGATTCCTCTCCCTCTCTTTGTCTCTCCCTCTCTCCCTCTCTCTCTCTTTGTCTCTCCCTCTCTCTCTCTTTGTCTCTCCATCTCTTTGTCTCTCCCTCTCTTTGTCTCTCCCTCTCTTTGTCTCTCCCTTTCTCTCTCTACCTCTACCCTTGTCAGTCTGTCTGTCCGTCCGTCTGTCCGTCCGTCTGTCTGTCTGTCTGTCAGGAGTGGAATGGGAAAGTGGAGGAGGCGAAGAAGGACTATGAGGGAGTACAGGGAGAGTGGAAGAGGATCCTCTGCCCCCTCCAAAAAGTTCAGTATCATGTCCCCGTTAAACACCTGCATACTACACTCTTACAAAAAAAGGTTCTGGATAGAACCAAAAAGGGTTCTAATGCTTGCTTCATGCAGTGCATTCGGAAAGTATTCAGACCCCCTTCACTTTTTCCACATTTTGTTACGTAGCAGCCTAAAAAAAAGGCAGCGCGCTTGGAGTTTGCCAAAAGGCACTCAAAGGACTCTCAGACCATGAGAAACAAGATTCTCTGGTCTGACGAAACCAAAATTGAACTCTTTGGCCTGAATGCCAAGCGTCATGTCTGGAGGAAACCTGGCACCATCCCTACGGTGAAGTATGGTGGTGGCAGCATCATGCTGTGGGGATGTTTTTCAGCGGCAGCGACTGGGAGACTAGTCAGGATTGAGATAAAGATGAACGGAGCAAAGTACAGAGATCCTTGATGAAAACCTGCTCCAGTGCTCAGGACCTCAAACTGGGGCAAAGGTTCAACTTCCAACAGGACAACGACCCTAAGCACACAGCCAAGACAACGCAGGAGTGGCTTCGGGACAAGTCTCTGAAAGTCCTTGAACCCGATTGAACATCTCTGGAGAGACCTAAAAATAGCTGTGCAACAACACTCCCCATCCAACCTGACCGAGCTTGAGAGGATCTGCAGAGGAGAATGGGAGAAACTCCCCAAATACAGGTGTGCCAAGCTTGTAGCATCGTACCCAAGACGACTAGAGGCTGTAATCGCTGCCAAAGGTGCTTCAACATTGTACTGAGTAAAGGGTCTGAATACTTATGTAAATGTAATATTTCCATTTTTTTATATTTTATACATTTGCAACATTTTCTAAAAACCTGTTTTTGCTTGGTCAGTATAGTGTATTGTGTGTAGATTGATGAGGAGAAAAAGCGATACAAAGACATTCAAAAGGAAATACAATGACATTCAAAAGGAAATACAATGACATTCAAAAGGAAATACAATGACATTCAAAAGGAAATACAATGACATTCAAAAGGAAATACAATGACATTCAAAAGGAAATACAATGACATTCAAAAGGAAATACAATGACATTCAAAAGGAAATACAATGACATTCAAGAGGAAATACAATGACATTCAAAAGGAAATACAATGACATTCAAAAGGAAATACAATGACATTCAAAAGGAAATACAATGACATTCAAAAGGAAATACAATGACATTCAAAAGGAAATACAATGACATTCAAAAGGAGACAAATAATTAGTAGGAAAACCTTTTGTCATAATTTTGATGTCACCAGATTTACTTTAGATACAGTACAACGTTAGCTAGCTAGCTAAGAGTGAGGAGAGGCCACCGGATTTTTAGCTCGCTAACGTTAGCATTGCTAGCTATTTTTGACAAACTTTGCTAGCTAATGACAACTTTGCAATATGTGAAGTACTTTTGACGACATGATAATGCTGGCAAAGTTGTTTCCTACTAAATATTTGACTACTTTAGCAATGTCATTGTATTTCCAGGAACAGTAGTGTAATTTAGACTAAACCGTAGTTAGCCTCTGTCCAGAGTGACTGGGTTTATCACCACTTTAGGGCACCACTATGTCACCGCCGAGTGACGGAGGTGCAACCTATGAATATGAAGAACGCACTACAACCCTTTTTGGTTCTATCCAGATTTTTTTTTTTCTAAGAGTTTAGATACAATTGATGCACTACTTGTATATAATTTACAGTATATAGAACGTGGGATGGTTTCCCAGACCCAGATTAAGCATACTGCTAGACTAGAAATCATTTCTAATTGAGATTCTCCATTGAGCATGCTTTTTAATTGAGGACTAGGCTTAGTCTGGGTCTGTGTCATAGATTATCATGGAAGAGTTTTGCTGATCATAACACCAAAAGGTGCATCATATTTGAAGTAATTTTGTCTGAACGTTTGCTTATTTATCCTGTCTTGAATATAATCTCTTCCTCTTTTTCACGTGTTCAGAGTGAAGAAAAAGAAGGAAGGGAAGAGTGATGAGAAGAATAAGAAGGGGGAAGTCTGGTGGAGGGAGAGAGAGAGGGAGACAGGAAATTACAGCTTTAAGAGCAGGGAGTTTATCTCCAGCGAAGAGAGCTCCTCAGAGTCCAGGCAGTGGCACGGGCAAACGCAAGGTGAGGACACACATGCACACGCCCCATGCACACACACACTGTACTTCACATGTAAAACATTTTGCTACAAGAATGGCATTTCAGACAATTGTTTTGTTTATTCATGTTCACGCCTCTTCTTTTCCCCTCTCTCTTTCTCTCTCTCTCTCTCTCCCCCTCTCTCTTTCTCCATCTCACTCTCTCAGGGTTCAGATGAACAAGAGGAGGAGGTGGCCTCGACCCCACCCAGTTCTGACTCAGGATCAGACTGAGGCGTGTCTGAGAGGAGAGAGAGAGAAAGAGAGGGAAGGACATGGAGAGGGAAAAGAGGGAAAAGTGTGGAGAGGGGTTGTGAACTCTCTACCGCCCTCTGTTCCTCTCTCACGCTAATTATATTACATTTTAAAGTACATGAAGCAAGTATGAAGATAAATACCGACGTATTCAAAAATATTCTGTCCAGGAATTGTAAAACTATCCCTCTTATCTTAGGAAGCAAAATACCGTATTTAATTATTTTAGCCCAGTGCAAAAATCCCATAACCTGACCAGTGATGACTATATTTCCCAGCTACACGTGCATGACATTGTCTGTCGGTTTAGGCTGTGAACAACTCAGGTAAAACCCCTTGCCTACTGTGAAATGTAGTTTTCCAGAATATTACTAAATGAAATATTATAAGTAAATGCTCTTTTTCATGTCTTGAGTGTTTTGGTGCCGACTGGCTTAAATGCTGTCTGTCATATACACATGTTCATGCACACACACACACACACACACACACGCACACACACACACACACACACATACACACACACACACACACATAAACAACCATTTGCTGTTAGCGAAGCACAATAAACATTCTATGGTTATTCAATGTGGTTTAGAAGGATGTGTGGTGTTGGACTGAGTTAGAGTAGTGAAGAGGGCTGTGGTTTCAATATGCCACGATGTGGTCAACTATGAGAAGTGAGAACGACGATGAGGACAGGAGAGAGAGATGGATGGAGGAGGCCTGTCTTTTAAGTGTCGGTGCGTAATCTGATACTGATGACAAGCGCTCGAAAGGAACACAATCTCCTCCTGCTCCCTCGCTCTCTTTCCAGCCATACTATCAATTCTCTCTCCCCTCTCCTTCTCAGCCAACCTCTAAATCTATTTCCTTGTTTCTTTCTCTCTCTCTCGCACTCCCTTTTGTTCTCCCTCTCTCTGTTTCTCTGCACACCCCTCTCCCAACCACACCATCTTCTGTATATGACAGTTATATTGTTTATCTACGACACTTACTCTCTTCTCTCTATACATTAGCCCTAGATTGATATATATTTATACAGTAGATATGTTTTGTCACATACACCGGAGAGGTGCAGTGAAATGTGTTGTTTTACAGGGTCGGCCTTGCACATCGACAGATTTTTCACCTTGTCAGCGCGGGTATTCAAACCAAACATTCAGTTACTGGTCCAACATTCTAACCGCTCGGCTACCTGCCGCCGTTTCCATCATGCCCTTTGTCCTTTTTTGCTGTTTCTTTCTCCCCTTATCATTGTCTGTTCTCCATCCCCTTCTCCTCCGTCTTCTGTCTGTCCTCTCCACCCCCTCTAGCTCTCTCCTTCCTCTCAGACCACTTACTAGGTAATCTAATTTAAGGTGTGGATGAGTTTTATTTATCATCTACTGAAGTCCATTTCCTTTCTCTCTCTTCATCTCTTTCTCTCTGTCTCTCCCCCAGCTATCTCTTCTCTTTCTCTCCCTTGTTTCTTTTTCTCCCCCTCTCTCTCGTTCTCCCATTTCTAAGGAAATCTAATAACAAGTTGGAAGGAACTTCCCAGTATCTGTATTCTCTAACGGCGCCACAATCATCATTATGACTAATATAACTCTCTGGGCGCATCCCAACTGGTGCCCTATTCCCTATATACTGCACTACTTTTGACCAGGGCCTATAGGGTGTAATTTGGGACTTAACCCTCTGGGCTAAGAGAGAGACGGATGCTATGGTGTACTGAATACTTAACAGGGTCATGACCTTAAATACTTACAGTGCTTGTAATTTGGACTAGGACACTGTCGCCGCCCTCGTGACACTGTGTCTGACCGATTTAATGCCCATTCAATTTCTTAACATTTGAGTCATTTAGCAGATGCTCTTATAAAACGCGACTTACAGGAGCAATTATGGATAAGTGCCTTGCTCAAAGGCACATCGGCAGATTGTTCACCTATGTAGTCAGTGCTGGGATTTGAACCAGTGACCTTTCAGTTACTGGCCCAATGCTCTCAACCCGAGGAAATGTAAAGGAAGGATTTTTTTCATTAGTCAATTGTTGATATAGGGCCAAAATGTGTTGCATGTCAGCAATCAAGTGTTCAAGATATATAACTTTCAAAATACAGAAATACAGTGCATTCTTAAAGTATTCAGACCCCTTGAATTTGTCCACTTTTTGTTACGTTACAGCCTTATTAAAAATTGATTAAATAAATAAAAAATCCTCATCAATCTACACACAATACCCCATAACGACAAAGTGAAAACAGTTTTAAAAAAAAATCTTTTTTCAAATCTTTGCAAAATAAAAAGCATAAATAGCTTATTTACATAAGTATTCAGACCCTTTGCTATGAGACTCAAAATTGAGCTCAGGTGCATCCTGTTTCCATTAATCATCCTTGAGATGTTTCTACAACTTGATTGGAGTCCACCTGTGGTAAATTCAATTGATTGGACATGATTTGGAAAGGCACACACCTGTCTATATAAGGTCCCGCAGTTGACAGTGCATGTCAGAGCAAAAACCAATCCATGAGGTTGAAGGAATTTTCCGTAGAGCTCTGAGACAGGATTATATCGAGGCACAGATCTGGGGAAGGGTACCAAAACATGTCTGCAGCATTGAAGGTCCCCAAGAACACAGTGGCCTCCATCATTCTCAAATGGAAGAAGTTTGGAACAATGAAGAGGTGACTCCGGGATGCTGGCCTTCTAGAAAGAAAGGAAAAAGCCATATCTCAGACTGGCCAATAAAAATAAAAGATTAAGATGGGAAAAAGAACAGACACTGGACAGAGATATGGCTTTCTCTTTGCAGCTCTGCCTAAAAGGCCAGCATCCCGGAGTTGTCTCTTAATTGTTGACGTTGAGACTGGTGTTTTGCGGGTACTATTTAAGGAAGCTGCCAGTTGATGTCTGTTTCTCACACTAAACACAAACTAAACACTAAACACAAACTTGTCCTCTTGCTTAGTTGTGCACCGGGGCCTCCCACTCCTCTTTCTATTCTGGTTAGAGTCAGTTTGCACTGTTCTATGAAGGGAGTATGACACGGTGTTGTATGAGATCTTCAGTTTCTTAGCAATTTCTTGCATGGAATAGCCTTCATTTCTCAGAACAAGAACAGACAGACGAGTTTCAGAAGAAAGTCTTTGTTTCTGGCCATTTTGAGCCTGTAATCGAACCCACAAATGCTAATGCTCTGCATACTCAACTAGTCTAAAGGCCAGTTCTATTGCTTCTTTAATTAGGACAACAGTTTTCAGCTGTGCTAACATAATTGCAAAATGGTTTTCTAATGATCAAATAGCCTTTTAAAAGGATAAACTTGGATTAACTTGTACAACGCGCCATTGGAACTCAGGAGTGATGGTTGCTGATAATGAGCCTCTGTAAATCCTACGTAGATATTCCATAAAAAATCAGTGTCTACACTGTATTTCTGATCCATTTCATGTTAGTTTACTGGACAACATTTTTTGCTTTTCTTTCAAAAACAAGGACATTTCTAAGTGGCCCCAAACTTTTGAACTGTAGTGTAGACCTTTGAGTTCATTTTATTTTTACAGGGACAGTACACATTAATCAACGTTTCAGTAAAAGTGCCGGTTTTAGCCAGCCGGCTAATTTTCAACCGTAGTCCCTGGGCAGGTTATTAAAAACAATTACAATGTAGACAATCATTGAGCAGTGAGCACACACAGAGCAACATAGGACAAGCAAGACATAGCATACAGACAGAGCAACATAGGACAAGCAAGACGTAGCATACAGACAGAGCAACATAGAACAAAACAACTCTGGAATGAAAAAGCGCTGTACAATTCAAATGTATTATTATTATACTGTATACATACATCTAACATCCAGAGATACTGCCTTAATCTCTAGTCTAGTATCTTTCAGTCCATGGAAGAGCCCTATATAAATACAATCAATTATTATTCATTTTTTAAGGGCTACTTTTCAACCTTATTCATTATCTCCGGCACCAAACCATAGGTGAAAACAGAGCATGGTTATAAAAGAAAGGAAGAAAGGCTCTGGAAAATGCTTCTCTGTGACATCACAGGGTAGGATTAAAAGGAAGACAAACAGTGATTTTCAAAACATGCAACGTGTTTCTAGCTAGAGGGAGGGTATTTTCTTGTTCCCCACGCCACCGTGAAAGTCACCGTTTTTAAAATATTAAAACTTTGAATCCTAGTTTTTTTTTTAAACAAAATGTAGAAATAGACCGTTTTCACATATGTAGACACTGGTATTGTGCTGGAGATAATGAAAATAATGCCGAAAAGTGGTGGAGCCCTGCATTAGGTGATATGTTCATCTTTCAATGAGCATGGTCAAAGACAAGGGGTTGAATTCCAAATGACGCCCTATTCCCTTCATAGTGCACTACTTTTGACCTATGGACCCTGGTCAAACGTGTTATATAGGGAATAGGGTGCCATTTGGGATAAAGACACGGTTGAAACATCGGGTGAAATCGATATATATATGAAATTGTATCTACAACATACATACAGTAGCATGCAAATCGCTATGGTCATGGACTTCTAGACCTCAGGTTAAGGACCAAAGACAACAGATGAGGAAATTAACCATCAAGGTTACTGCTCATTGAATGTTAGTGTGTGCGTGCGTTGTGTCTGTCATTAACTGTAATGGGGATTGTATTTTACTTCAAACTCCAGTTTTGGTAATTTTACTGAGGATGCTGACAGACTGACTGGCACCACTCAGGAAATGAATCTCCTCCTCCTTAACTCTCAAGTCTTTTCCTCATATTTTAGTGTGTGTGTGTGTGTGTGTGTGTGTGTGTGTGTGTGTGTGTGTGTGTGTGTGTGCGCGAGCATTAGGGGAAGCAGAAGAGGAGAAGGAAAGATAAAGGGGTTGAGAGTCAATCTGGTAAGTGGAGGGGGGGAAAGCAGAGACAGAAAGAGAGAGGGGGAGGGAGGGAGGTAACGAGAGAGATGGAGAGAGGGGGGTAAAGAGAGAGAGATGGAGAGAAGGGGGGTGAAGAGAGATGGAGAGAGGGGGGTAAAGAGAGAGAGATGGAGAGAGGGGGTAAAGAGAGAGAGATGGAGAGAGGGGGTAAAGAGAGAGAGATGGAGAGAGGGGGGTAAAGAGAGAGAGATGGAGAGAGGGGGTAAAGAGAGAGATGGAGAAAGCGGGAGGGAGAGTGTAAGGATGTTTACCATTTCACTACTTCAGCAGCGACATTGAGGTCCGTTATTTGGACCTTTTTGAAAGAAGCGAAGAATAGGATCAGGTTGCTTTTTTGGAACAAATAGCAGTGTTTTAGTATGTATGGAAACCAACACATCTTGAGATTTGTCTTTTGTTTTGGGGGGTCAGCTAAGTCACACACACTGTACACACTCTCCGAAGAGGCATTCTGTGGATTGTTGGCTGTGACACGTTGAATTTATTGGGTGTTGCGGGTTGCCTCAACGCCAGGATGTGGACGTGTATCACGGACTTCTTCACCTATGAGACCACCAAGTCGGTGGTGGTGAAGAGCTGGACCATCGGGATCATCAACCGCGTCGTACAGCTCCTCATCATCACCTACTTCATCGGGTCAGTACTATCGCTCCATCACTCACATTCTGGATCTCCCAGTGAGAGGAATTGGTTGAAAGACGTCTTTTCAACGTCTTTCCTTTGGAGAAACGGGAAAAAGTCTCCGCACACTTCCAGTCAGACGCACATTTCTCATTATAAAGGCTGTGCTTTATGTATTTTCAACGTCTTTTCAACGTCTTTTCAACGTCTTTTCAACGTCTTGTGCTTATGGAGCTGATTCTATTGTTTGTTAATTAGAATCTCTTTCAGCCCAACAAAGGGCAAGTCTTTAAAGACTCATAGATCATTCATTATTGCTCTATACGTGACAGAAAGAGAAGGGAAACTGTGATTGAATGATTTTCCCATTATGTTATATCGACCCCTCTCTCTCCACCCCCCCCCCCCCCCCCCCCCCTCTCTCTCTCTTATTCTCTCTCCTTCTTCCTCTCCTCTCCTGCACCTCTCTCAGGTGGGTGTTTGTGCATGAGAAGGCGTACCAGATCAGAGACACGGCTATAGAGTCGTCTGTCATGACCAAAGTCAAAGGCTTTGGACTGTACAACAACCGAGTCATGGACGTAGCTGAGTACGTCACCCCCTCTCAGGTAACACACGCAAACATCTGTACTAGAGGTCGACGGATTATGATTTTTCAACGCCGATACCGATACCGAAGGAGGACCAAAAAACCAGATACCGATTAATCGGCCGATTTAAAAAGAAATGTAATTGTAATAATGGCAATTACAACAATACTGAATGAACACTTATTTTAACATAATATAACACATCAATAAAAAAACCTTTAGCCTCAAATAAATAATGAAACATGTTCAATTTGGTTTAAATAATGCAAAAACAAAGTGTTGGAGAACTAAAAGTGCAATATGTGCCATGTAAAAAAGCTAATGTTTGAGTTCCTTGCTCAGAACATGAGAACATATGAAAGTTGGTGGTTCCTTTTGACATGAGACTTCAATATTCCAAGGTAAGAGGTTTTAGGTTGTAGTTCATATAGTATTTATAGGACTATTTCTCTCTCTATACCATTTGTATTTCATATACCTTTGACTACTGGATGTTCTTATAGGCACTTTAGTATTGCCAGTGTAACAGTATAGCTTCCGTCCCTCTCCTCGCCCCAGGAACACCATCCACAACAGCCACCCTCAAAGCAGCATTACCCATCGCTCCACAAAAGCCGCGGCCCTTGCAGAGCAAGGGGAATAACTACTCCAAGTCTCAGAGCGAGTGACGTTTGAAACGCTATTAGCGCGCACCACGCTAACTAGCTAGCCATTTCACATTGGTTACAACAGCCATTAGGCTGATAGGCTTGAAGTCATAAACAGCGTTGTGCTTGCGAAGAGCTGCTGGCAAAATGCACGAAAGTGCTGTTTGAATGAATGCTTACGAGCCTGCTGCTGCCTACCATCGCTCAGTCAGACTGCTCTATCAAATATCAAATCATAGACTTAATTATAACATAACACACAGAAATACGAGCCTTTGGTCATTAATATGGTTGAATCTGGAAACTATCATTTCGAAAACAAAAAGTTTCTTATTTCATTGAAATACGGTACCGTTTGGTATTTTATCTAACGGGTGGCATCCCTAAGTCTAAATATTCTTGTTACATTGTACAACCTTCAATGTTATGTCATAATTACGTAAAATTCTGGCAAATTAGTTCGCAATGAGCCAGGCTGCCCAAACTGTTGCATATACCCTGACTCTGCGTGCAATGAACGCAAGAGAAGTGACACAATTTCACCTGGTTAATATTGCCTGCTAACCTTGATTTCTTTTAGCTAAATATGCAGGTTTAAAAATATATACTTCTGTGTATTGATTTTAAGAAAGGCATTGATGTTTATGGTTAGGTACAGTCGTGCAACGATTGTGCTTTTTTCGCAAATGCGCTTTTGTTAAATCATCCCCCTGCGTTGCATCGATTATATGCAAAGCAGGACACGCTAGATAAACTAGTAATATCATCAACCATGTGTAGTTAACTAGTGATTATGATTGATTGATTTATTGTTTTTTAAGATAAGTTAAGTTTAATGCTTAAGATAAGATAAGTTTAATGCTAGCTAGCAACTTACCTTGGCTTCTACTGCATTTGCGTAACAGGCAGACTCCTCATGGAGTGCAATGAGAGGCAGGTGGTTAGAGCGTTGGACTAGTTAACAGTTGCAAGGTTGAATCCCAGAGCTGACAAGGTAAAAATCTGTCTTTCTGCCCCTGAACAAGGCAGTTCCTAGGCCTTCATTGAAAGTAAGAATGTGTTCTTAATAATTGACTTGCCTAGTTAAATAAAGGTGTAAAAAAATATATTTTTTTAAATCGACTTCCAAAAATACCGATTCCCAATTGTAATGAAAACTTGAAATTGGCCCTAATTAATCGGCCATTCCGATTAATCGGTCAACTTCTAATCTGTACGTGTGCATGCGCACACACAGACACGTACTGTAGGTACCCAAGCACGCACACACACAACTATTGATTATGGTCTGAGATATTTGGATTCCTTATGTGTCAGTTAGGCAAGTCAGTTAAGAACAAATTCTTATTTTCAATGACAGCCTAGGAACAGTGCCTGTTCAGAACGACAGATTTGTACCTTGTCAGCTCGGGGATATGAACTTGCAACCTTTCAGTTACTAGTCCAACGCTCTAACCACTAGGCTACCCTGCCGCCCTATTAACAAATTCCTTGCCGATTTGTTAAAAGCTCTTTAAACATCACTTAATACTTGACTAAATGGATACCAAATATTGATACTGAGGTATGTGTGGATTATGACATCAGGTTTGATGTGCTGGTCAATGGAAATGGGAGTGTTTTTGATGCTGTGTGTGTGTGTGTGTGTGTGTGTGTGTGTGTGTCTGACAGGGGGCCTCTGTGTTCTGCATCATCACTAAATTCATCACCACAGAGAACCAGGTGCAGGGATACTGTCCCGAAGTGAGACCACTCACACTTACTCTACCATTGGCCTTCTGTTGTCTCCCCCCCCATATGTTCTCTCTGTCTCTCTCTGTTTTTGTCTGTCTGTCTGTCTGTCTGTCTGTCTGTCTGTCTGTCTGTCTGTCTGTCTGTCTGTCTGTCTTTGTGTCTCTTTGTGTCTGTCTGTCTCTCTGTCTCTGTATTTTACTCTAACGTGTATTATGTGTGATGCACAGAGTGAGATGAAATACAAGTGTACGCACGACAACAACTGCACTAGGTTCCTCAACAAGCCTGGAGGAAATGGTGAGGTTCTCTACTTTTTCTGGATCAATTCACATCCTTTTCTTATTGTCTTTCCTTCAGAGGATAGAAGATGTTACAGAATTTGCAAAACAGTTGCTTCCAGAATAATGGTTTGGTCTTTGTCATTTATTGTCCCTATCCGTCCTCCCCCTTTCTGTGTCATATATCCTTTCTTTCTTTCTTTCTGTCTTTCTTTCTTTCTGTCTTTCTTTCTGTCTCTCTCTCCCCTACCTCTCGCTCTCTTTTCCCTACCTATCTTCCTCAGGTCTTCCAACGGGCAGGTGTGTACATTTCAACGACACCCTCAACACCTGTGAGATCAGAGGCTGGTGCCCCGCGGAGATCGACTACATCAAGACGTGGGTAACCGTGTGTGTGCGTGTGTATTTGTATTTGCCAAGGCAGCAGCTACTCTTCCTGGGGTCTGGCAAAATAAAGGCAGTTATATACAATTTTAAAAACATTACAATACTAAGTGTGTGCCCTCAGGCCCATTTTCCACTAACACATATCTACAACGCAAAATCCATGTGTATGTGTGTGCATAGTGCATATGTTATCATGTGTGTGTGTGCATGTGTCTGTGCCTATGTTTGTGTTACTTCACAGTCCCCGCTTTGGAAATATTTAGGAGTAACTTATTCCTCCTACCCATTCCAAAACTAACTGCAGCTCTTTGTTACGTTTTACAGTAATTTCAGTCACTGTAGTAGCTGACGTGTATAGTGTTGAGTCATCTGCATACATAAACACACTGACCTTACTCAAAGCCAGTGGCATGTCGTTTGTATTGATTGAAAAAAGCAAGGGGCCTAATCAGCTACCCTGGGGAATTCCTGATTCTACCTGGATTATGTTTGAGAGGCTTCCATTAAAGAACACACTCTGTGTTCTGTTAGACAAGTAACTCTTTATCCACATTATAGCAGTGGGTGTAAAGCATAAACACATACGTTTTTCCAGACACAGACTATGATTGATAATGTCAAAAGCTGCACTGAAGTCTAAAAAGACAGCCCCCACAATCATTTTATTATCAATTTCTCTCAACCAATCATCAGTCATTTGTGTAAGTGCCGTGCTTGTTGAGTGTCCTTCCCTATATGCATGCTGAAAGTCTGTTGTCTATTTGATTACTGTGACATAGCAATGAATCTGGTCAAACACTATTTTTTCCAGAAGTTTACTAAGGGTTAGTAACAGGCTGATTGGTTAGCTAATTGAGCCAGTAAGGGGGGCTTTACTATTCTTGGGTAGGGAATGACTTTAGCTTCCCTCCAGGCCTGAGGGCACGCGCTTTCTAGTAGGCATATGAATATGTGACAAATAGGAGTGGCAATATCATCCGCTATTATCCTTAATAATTTTCCATTCAGATTGTCAGACCCCAGTAGCTTGTCATTGTTGATAGACAACAATAATTTTTTTCACGTCTTCCACACTGACCTTACGGAATTCAAAAGTACAATTCTTGTCTTTCATAATTTGGTCAGATATACTTGGATGTGTAGTGTCAGCATTTGTTGCTGGCATGATTCAATGAATGATGGAGCCGAGTTGGCTTTTTTCCCCAAAATGTCATATCAAGGTGCTCCATCATTCTTTACATAATTTATCTTTGTTTCATAGTGTAGTTTTTTAAAATTTAGCTTAGTCACATTATTTCTTCATTTGCAGTACGTTTCTCAATCAGTTGGGCTGCCAGACTTATTTGCCATACCTTTTGCCTCATCCCTCTCAACCACACAATTGTTTTATTCCTCATCAAACCAAGGGGATTTAACAGTTTTTACAGTCATTTTCTTAATGGGTGTGTACTTCTTAGTAACTAGAATAAGCTATTTCATAAATGTGTCAAGTGCAGCGTCTGGTTGCTCCTCAATACGCACCACAGACCAGCAAATATTATTTGCATCATCAACATATGAATCACTACAAAACTTGTTGTATGACCTCTTATACACTATATTAGGCCCAGCTTTTGGAACTTTGGTTTTCCTAGATATGACTTTTATATTGTGATCACTACATCCTATGGATTTGGATACTGCTTTAAAGCACATTTCTGCAGCATTAGTAAAGATGTGATCAATTGTTAATGAGTTCATTACTGTCCTGTTTGTAAATACCATGGTAGGTTGACTGACAACCTGAATCAGGTTGCAGGACCTGGTTACAGTTTGACGTTTTTTCTTGAGTTGGCAGTTTGATGAGTGCTAGTCAATATTTAAATCACCCAGAAAATATACTTCTCTGTTGATGTCACATACATTATCAAGCATTTCACACATATTATCCAGATACTGACTGTTAGCACTTGGTGGTCTATAGCAGCTTCCCACCAGAATGGGCTTTAGGTGAGGCAGGTGAACCTGTAGCCATATTACTTCAACAGTATTTAACATTAGATCTAAGCTTTACAGGAATGTGGTTCTTCATATAGACTGCAACACCGCCCCCATTGGCATTTCTGTCTTTTCGGTAAACATTATAACCATGTATTGCTACCACCGTATCATCAAAGGTATTATCTAAGTGAGTTTCAGAGATAGTCAGAATATATATATTTTTTATTATTTTTATTTCACCTTTATTTAACCAGGTAGGCTAGTTGAGAACAAGTTCTAATTTACAACTGCGACCTGGCCAAGATAAAGCAAAGCAGTGCGACACAAACAACAACACAGAGTTACACATGGAATAAACAAGCGTACAGTCAATAACACAATAGAAAAAAAAAAAAGTCTATATACAGTGTGTGCAAATGGCGTGAGGAGGTAAGGCAATAAATAGGCCATAGAAGCAAAGTAATTACAATTTAGCAAATTAACACTGGAGTGATAGATGAGCAGATGGTGATGTGCAAGTAGAAATACTGGTGTGCAAAAGAGCAGAAAAGTAAATAAAAATAATATGGGGATGAGGTAGGTAGATCAGGTGGGCTATTTACAGATGGGCTATGTACAGCTGCAGCGATCGGTTAGCTGCTCAGATAGCTGATGTTTAAAGTTAGTGAGGGAAATATAAGTCTCCAGCTTCAGCGATTTTTGCAATTCGTTCCAGTCATTGGCAGCAGAGAACTGGAAGGAAAGGCGGACAAAGGAGGTGTTGGCTTTGGGG
Source organism: Oncorhynchus mykiss (assembly GCF_013265735.2). Lineage (NCBI taxonomy): Eukaryota > Metazoa > Chordata > Actinopteri > Salmoniformes > Salmonidae > Oncorhynchus > Oncorhynchus mykiss. The sequence goes on along the minus strand of NC_048583.1, from coordinate 17,593,542 downwards.
ATGACCAGTGAGATATACCTGCTGGAGCGCATGCGTGTTGTTATCGTGACCAGTGAGCTGAGATAAGGCGGAGCTTTACCTAGCATAGACTTATAGAGGACATGTAGCGAGGGCCAGCCGACTAGAGCATACAGGTCACAGTGGTGGGTGGTATAAGGGGCTTTGGTGACAAAACGGATGGCACTGTAATAGACTGCATCCAGTTTGCTGAGTAGAGTATTGGAAGCTTTTTTGTAAACGACTTCGCCGAAGTCGAGGATCGGTAGGATAGTCAGTTTTATGAGGGTATGTTTGGCGGCGTGAGTGAAGGAGGCTTTGTTGTGAAATAGGAAGCAGATTCTAGATTTAATTTTGGATTGGAGATGTTTAATATGAGTCTGGAAGGAGAATTTATAGTCTAGCCAGACACCTAGGTAATTGTAGTTGTCCACATATTCTAAGTCAGAACCGTCCAGAGTAGTGATGCTAGTCGGGCAGGCGGGTGCGGGCAGCGAACGGTTGAAAAGCACACATTTGGTTTTTATTAGTGTTTAAGAGCAGTTGGAGGCCACGGAAGGAGTGTTGTATGGCATTGAAGCTCGTTTGGAGGTTAGTTAACACAAAGAAGGGCCAGATGTATACAGAATGGTGTCGTCTGCATAGAGGTGGATCAGGGAATCACCCGCAGCAAGATATATTGATATATATATATATGATATATATGTATGCATATATATATGATATATATATATATATATGATATATGATATATACAGAGAAAAGAGTCGGCCCGAGAATTGAACCCTGTGGCACCCCCATAGAGACTGCCAGAGGTCTGGACAACAGGCCCTCCGATTTGACACACTGAACTCTATCTAAGAAGTAGTTGTGAACCAGGCGAGGCAGTCATTTGAGAAACCAAGGCTGCCGATAAGAATGTGGTGATTGACAGAGTCGAAGGCCTTGGCCAGGTCGATGAAGACAGCTGCACAGTACTGTCTTTTATCAATGCTGGTTATGATATCATTTAGGACCTTGAGCGTGGCAGAGGTGCACCCGTGACCAGCTCGAAAACCAGATTGCACAGCGGAGAAGGGATTCGAAATGGTCAGTGATCTGTTTATTAACTTGGCTTTCGAAGACTTTAGAAAGGCAGGGCAGGATGGTTATAGGTCTATAACAGTTTGGGTCTAGAGTGTCACCCCCTTTGAAGAGAGGGATGACCGCGGCAGCTTTCCAGTCTTTAGGGATCTCGGACAATACGAAAGTGAGGTCCATGAATGACATGAATGTCATCTGTTGCAAGCAAGTTATTGACTTCATGGACCTTGTTTCTCAGGCTGCATATGTTAATATGGGCTAATTTTATAACTTTTCTGGGTTGCTTGATTGTTTTTAATGCTTTACTGGGAAGCTTATCAGAAGTAGATTTGATAGTGCAGGGTGAGCTGCACAAAGTGGTCTTCCTACTAGGGTACACCGCTTCAAGGCTAACAGTGTAACTCTGGTTCATAGGCTCATTATTACTGCATCCAATAGCTGTAGGGTTAACAAAGGTATTCAGGGCAATTAGGGGGACATCAATTAATTTACTTACATTGTTTCTGCCAATGCCTTTATGATAATGTACATTTAATGCAGCATTATGACATCTCAATGGTAGGGATTAGCTGATCTGGTCTTGGGTCATTGATAAGTCATTGTTTCAATGCAGGAGCCAATATGATTCGGATGGACTCCGTCATTCCTGTAGTATCTTCTGTTTCCAGAAGGTGTCAACGTTATCTATAAAAGTGACTCAAGCAGAGCTACAATAATATTTTTGCCAGATGTGTAAGGCCAGTAGCCTGCTGAATCTTTCACACCCAACAATGGTACTGGTCCTGAAACGATTGGCTGTTCTTTTGAGTTTTTTAAAGCTAAAATCATGTCCTGTATTCGTGCTCCTGGGTAGCACAGGGTTTTTGCCTTGGGAACCAAGATGTTTCATAAAGCTGCTTATGGTGACAGCTGGCGATGTCTCTCACGCAGTCTCACAGTCTGATGAGGGTGGGAGCTCCGAGAATCTGAACTTGAGGTAGAAGTCACCGGAGAGGGAGACAGAACAGAGGATGAAGACCCAGGTACCTCCGGATCCGATCTTGAATGGGAAGCCCCCCAAGGAAGAAGGTGCCGGAACCTCTGGATCCAGGGCGGCAAAGCTGTTTCTGGTCTGTGTCAGGTCCGGGCTCAACATCTCCAAGAAGACCCCTGTTGCCAGAGGACGCTGTCTTCGACTTCCACGTCGGGTGATGTATCTACATGGCTGGTTGGTTGGGTCGAGAACAGCTCTGTTCTCCAGGGAAGGGGGAGACACCTTCGGGGATGGAACCCTGCTGAGCACCGGCCAGTCAGCTGTGGAGAGCCAACAACGCGGCGACAATTCCAAATCACATTTATTATTCACATACACGTGATTATATGTTATTGCGGTTGAAGCGAAACGCTTGTGCTTCTAGCTACGACAGTGCAGTAATATCTTACAAGTAATATCTAACAAATTACACAACATATACCCAATACACACAAATCTAAGTAGGAATGAATTAAGACTATATACATATGGACGAGCGATGTCAGAGCGGAACGTACTAAGATACAGTAGAATAGCATAGAAAACAGTATATACATATGAGATGAGTAATACAAGATATGTAAACATTATTAAGTGAATGAGATACAGTAGAACAGTACAGAAAACTGTATATACAGTTGAAGTCGGAAGTTTACATACACCTTAGCCAAATACATTTAAACTCAGTTTTTCACAATTCCTGATATTTAATCCTAGTAAATATTCCCTGTCTTAAGTCAGTTAGGATCACCATTTTATTTTAAGAATGTGAAATGTCAGAATAATAGTAGAGAAAATTATTTAATTCAGCTATTTCTTTCATCACATTCCCAGTGGGTTAGAAGTTTACATACACTCAATCAGTATTTGGTAGCATTGCCTTTAAATTGTTTAACTTGGGTCAAATGTTTTGGGTAGCCTTCCACAAGCTTCCCACAATAAATTGGGTGAATTTTGGTCCATTCCTTCTGACAGAGCTGGTGTAACTGAGTCAGTTTGTAGGCCTCCTTGCTCACACACGCTTGTTCAGTTCTGCCCACACATTTTCTATAAGCTTGAGGTCAGGGCTTTGTGAGGGCCACTCCAATACCTTGATATTGTTGTCCTTAAGCCATTTTGCATGGAAGTATGCTTGGGGGTCATTGTCCATTTGGAAGACCCATTTGCGACCAAGCTTTTACTTCCTGACTGATGTCTTGAGATGTTGCTTCAATATATCCACATCATTTTCCAGCCTCATGATGCCATCTATTTTGTGAAGTGCACCAGTCCCTCCTGCAGCAAAGCACCCCCACAACATGATGCTGCCACCCCCGTGCTTCATGGTTGGGTTGGTGTTCTTCAGCTTGCAAGCTTGCCCCTTTTTCCTCCAAACATAACGATGGTCATTATGACCAAACAGTTCCATTTTTGTTTCTTCAGACCAGAGGACATTTCTCCAAAAAGTACGATCTTTGTCTCCATGTGCAGTTGCAAACCGCAATCTGGCTTTTTTTTATGGTGGTTTTGGAGCAGTTCTTTCTTGCTGAGTGGCCTTTCACGTTATGTCGATATAAGACTTGTTTTACCATGGATATAGATACTTTTGTACCTGTTTCTTCCAGCATCTTCACAAGGTCCTTTGCTCTTGTTCTGCGATCGATTTGCACTTTTCACACCAAAGTACGTTCATCTCTAGGAGACAGAACAAGTCTCATTCCTGAGAGGTATGATGGCTGTGTGGTCCCATGGTGTTTATACTTGCGTACTATTGTTTGTACAGATGAACGTGGTACCTTCAGGCGTGTGGAAATTGCTCCCAAGGATGAACCAGATTACACCTCCAATTGACTAAAATGATGTCAATTAGTCTATCAGAAGCTTCTAAAGCCATGACATAATTTTCTGGAATTTTCCAAGCTGTTTAAATGCAGTCAACTTAGTGTATGTAAACTTCTGACCCACTGGAATTGTGATACAGTGAATTATAAGTGAAATATTCTGTCTGTAAACAATTGTTGGAAAAATTACTTGTGTCACGCACAAAGTAGATGTCCTAACCGACTTGCCAAAACTATAGTTTGTTAACAAGACATTTGTGGAGTGGTTGAAAAACGAGTTTTAATGACTCCAACCTAAGTGTATGTAAACTTCCGACTCCAAATGTACACACGAGATGAGTTAAAGTGACGCGTGTTCCATTCCACCAGAACAGAGCGGCGTCCGGCTACTGGGGTGGAAGAAAAATGAAAAAGTACAAGGGAGTGGATTCCCCAGTAGCTTGTGTGGGTTTGCTACTTGCTTGCTAAGAGTAGCCACTTCGCTCCTATAGTCCTCCGCAAGCAAGCAGTTGCTGCATTGAAAGTCAGCGTGGTCCACGTTGTCCTGGAACAAAGCAAAGGTAAACACAGCTCCTGCAGCACTGGAAACGTTTAATAGCGACCTCAATTTGAGACCGCCGAGCCAGCTAGTCTAGCTCGGCTTCCATGTCTCTACCCCTCTGCGGAATCCTGAGGGATCCTGGGACAGACAGCAGCGCTCCGAGCAACTAAGCCCCAACAGAGCCGCAGGATCCAAAATCAAACAAAAGTATATAAAAACACTGACAGCTTTACAAAAACAATAAACCGAGATCTCTCGTTCAGATGAATGAACACAGTTTTCTTTCTGACCTTCCCTCAGGCATCCTATGATGGAGGTGGAGAACTTTACCATCTTCATCAAGAACAGCATCCGTTTCCCCCTCTTCAACTTCACCAAGTGAGGAGGATGATGATGATGATAATGATGTTGATAATGATGTTGATGACGATGATGACAAAGATAATCATGTTACAACTCTAACTGGTCCCCTGTCTCTCCTGTGTTTATATGTGTGTGTGTGTGTGCGCATCTCAGGGGTAACTTCCTGCCCACCATCACCCCTCAGTACATCAAGGCGTGTAACTTTGACCATGAGAACAACACCTACTGTCCCATCTTCAGGGTGGGGGATGTCATCCGCTATGCACACCAGAACTTCACCACGCTGGCACAGAAGGTATGGTGGTTCACTCCCAGGTATATATCCATACTAGTATATTAACTTGACATACAGTGCATTCAGTAAGTATTCAGACCCCTTCACTTTTTCCACATTTTGTTATGTTACAGCCTTATTTTTAAACAAATTAAATTGTTATTTTCCCTCATCAATCTGCACAAAGCAAAAACAGGCTTTTGGATTTTTTAGTAAATTTTTTAAAAATATAAACAACTGAAATATCACATTTACATAAGTATTCAGACCTTTTACTCAGTACTTTGTTGAAGCACATTTGGCAGTGATTACAGCCTCAAGTCTTCTTGGGTATGATGCTACAAGCTTGGCACACCTGTATTTGAGGAGTTTCTCCCATTCTTCTCTGCAGATCCTCTCAAGCTCTGTCAGGTTGGATGAGGAATGTCACTGCACAGCTATTTTCAGGTCCCTCCAGAGATGTTTGATAGGGTTCAAGTTCGGGCTCTGGCTGGACCACTCAAGCCACTTCTAAGTTGTCTTGGCTGTTTGCTTAGGGTAATTGTCCAGTCCTGAGCAGAGGTCCTGAGCAGTCTGGAGCAGGTTTTCTTCAAGGATCTCTGTAGTTTGCTCAGTTCATCTCCCAGTCCCTGCCACTGAAAAACATCCCTACAGCATGATGCTGCCACCACCATGTTTTACCGTAGGGATGGTGCCAGGCCAAAGAATTCAATCTTGGTTTCATCAGACCAGAGAAGCTTGTCTTTTTAGGTGCCTTTTGGCAAACTCCAAATGGGCTGTCATGTGCCTTTTACTGAGGAGAGGCTTCCGTCTGGCCACATAAAGGCCTGATTGGTGGAGTGCTGCAGAGATGGTTGTCCTTATGGAAGGTTCTCCCATCTCCACAGAGGAACTCTGGGGCTCTGTCAGAGTGACCATCGGGTTCTTGATCACCTCCCTGACCAAGGCCCTTCTCCCCTAATTGCTCAGTTTGGCCCGGGTGTCCAGCTATAGGAAGAGTCTTGGTGGTTGCAAACTATTTCCTTTTAAGAATGATGGAGGCCACTGTGTTCTTGGGGACCTTCAATGCTGCAGAAACGTCTTGGTACCCTTTGGTACCCTCGGAGCTCTACGGACAATCCCTTCGACCTCGTTGCTTGGTTTTTGTTCTGACATGCTCTGTCAACTGTGGGACCTCATATAGACAGGTGTGTGCCTTTCAAAATCATGTCCAATCAATTGAATTTACCACAGGTGGACTTCCAATCAAGTAGTATAAACATCTCAAGGATAATCGATGGAAACATCGCAAAGGGTCTGAATACTTATGTAAATAAGGTACTTCTGTTTTTTTTAAATATATATAAATTTACAACATTTTTTGCTTTGTCATTGTGGTTATTGTGTGTAGATTGAAGAGGGGGGGAAAAAAGATTTGATCCATTTTTGAATAAGGCTGTAATGTAACAAAATGTGTAATGAAGGAAGGGGTCTGAATACCTTCTGAATGCACTGCATTACCATCTGAACGTGACCATCATTACCACCTGAACGTCGGCGGCACCTTAATTGGGGCGAACAGGTTCTTATTCATGACTGGAGTGGAATCAGTAGAGTGGTAACAAATACATCAAACACGTGGTTTCCAGGTGTTTGATGCCATTTCAGTTGCTCCGTTCCGGCCATTATTAGCAGCCTCCTGTGATTTCTATCCACAGTTATTTCCATCCATACTAGTCTTTTTATATACTCACATATTATGCTCTCTTTCTCTCTTTTCCCTACCCGTCGGCTGTATTCACTCCTTCCCCTTTAGGCTACATTCAAATGCTGTCTTTTTCCCACTCATAAAGTAACAAATGAGAGAGATTTTCTAAATGTATGTCAACCCCTTCCTACAGGGAGGGGTGATAGGTATAAAGATTGGCTGGATGTGTGACCTGGACCAGTCAGAGGATGAGTGTAACCCTTCCTACTCCTTCACGCGGCTGGACGCCATGTCGGAGAAGAACAGCGTCTCCCCCGGGTACAACTTCAGGTAGCCATGACCTCTGACCTCTAACCTCTGGCCTTTGGAGAGTGAGCCCCGTAGAGATACATAGAGATATCTTGATGAATATAACCAGTTTTTGCATGGACATTGCCATTGAGGGCTTACACCATTTTAAAGTACCGGTAGTCAAATGGGTGGGGATTCCTATGGGTTGGGAGTGATCAGTCAACGATCAGAGCATCGTCTTCTTCTTCAAACTGGGTTGCCTATGGGTAGTAAATGGCTTTAAGCTAGATCAGTGATTTTACCGTGGCACAACTTGATGGAAGAAAAATTAGGTCTGACACCTAAAATGTCCCTATTAATTGATTTAGTGTAAATTAACTCTGTCTTATCTGATCCAAACTGCAAGTCATCTACTTCTGTGACAAACATAATTATAGATTAAAAATTGGGTTTATTTGAACTATTTTCATAGTTCCTTATTCTTGATGATACATTTTTCTGATACCCCTTAATGAGCACCCCGCGAAAATGTGCTGGAAGGATTTTTTTTGTAGCTCTGATAAAATAGCTGCTGAAGATCATTCATTTTGAAAGGGTTGGGTTTAGAGACATTGGTTTTCTGCATTGTAAAGGTGCAACCAGGAACACAAAACCACGCTCCATATCTTTCTATGTCAGAGGCTGTGGTACAGGTAAGCCTAATCAGACGTGCATGTGCTAATGGTTCTCAGTCACAGGCAAAGTAAAATTATAAAAAATGACTTTGCTCCTGATGCGTGACCTTCAAATGATATAAAGGTAACAACAGCCTGAGCACATGGGACTTGAAACAAGGTGCCATTCAATGTATTATCTGAGCGGCACTGGTGCTCCCAAGACAGAATTCCATGTGCATTTCACAGGTCACGTATATTCAAAAAAAATTGTGTTCAAAAAATTATCCAGATTAGGAAAAGTTTCGCGGCATACCTGAGTTCCTCAAGGCTCACCAGTTGAAGACCACTGAGCTAGATCACCACCTAGTGGCTACAACAAATGAATGACACGCAAGATTTGGTTCAGGACTCAGGGAGGAGGTAAGGGCACTCGGAGTGTGTTGTGAGGAAAACAACCTCTCACTCATGTCAATAAAACAAAGGAGAGGATCGTGGACTTCAGGAAACAGCAGAGGGAGCACCCCCCTATCCACATCGACGGGACAGTAGAGGAGAAGGTGGAAAGTTGTTCTGCAGTTATTCTGTTATTCTGCGTACACATCACAGACAAACTGAAATGGTTCACCCACACAGACAGAGTGGTGAAGAAGAGGCTGAAGAAATTTGGCTTGTCACCTAAAACCCCCGCAAACTTTTAGAGATGCACAATTGAGAGCATCATGTCGGGCTGTATTACCGCCTGGTACGGCAACTGCACCGCCCTCAATGGGTCATGGGTCAGACCACAATTCCAGTGGATCAGAAGTTTACATACACTAAGTTGACTGTGCCTTTAAACAGCTTGGAAAATTCCAGAAAATTATGTCATGGCTTTAGAAGCTTCTGATAAGCTAATTGACATAATTTGAGTCAAATGGAGGTGTACCTGTGGATGTATTTCAAGGTCTCCCTTCAAACTCAGTGCCTCTTTGCATCATGGAAAAATCAAAAGAAATTTCAGAAAAATAATTGTCTGGTTCAAGTCTGGTTCATCCTTGGGAGCAATTTCCAAACGCTTGAAGGTACCACGTTCATCTGTACAAACAATAGTATGCAAGTATAAACACCATGTGTGTAACGACTCTCCTCTTCGTCTGATGATGAGGAATAGGAATCATCGGACCAACACGCAGCGTGGTAAGTGTTCATCGTAAATTTAATGAAATGAACTGAACACTGAATGACAAAAACAACAAAAGAGAATGAACGAGACCGAAACAGTTCTGTCTGGTACAGAATACAAAGACAGAAAACAACTACCCACAAACACAGGTGGGAACAGGCTACCTAAGTATGGTTCTCAATCAGAGACAACGATTGACAGCTGCCTCTGATTGGGAACCATACCAGGCCAAACACATAGAATTCCCACCCCAACTCACGCCCTGACCAAACCAAAATAGAGACATAAAAAAGGAACTAAGGTCAGGACGTGACAATGGGACCACACAGCCGTCATAACGCTCAGGAAGAAGACGCGTTCTGTCTCCTAGAGATGAACGTACTTTGGTGTGAAAAGTGCAAATCAATCCCAGAACAACAGCAAAGGACCTTGTGAAGATTCTGGAGGAAACAGGCACAAAAGTATCTATATCCACAGTAAAAGTCCAATATTGACATAACCTGAAAGGCTGCTCAGCAAGGAAGAAGCCACTGCTCCAAAACCGCCATAAAAAAGCCTGACCACGGTTTGCAACTGCATATAAAGGCAAAGATCGTACTTTTTGGAGAAATGGCCTCTGGTCTGATGAAACAAAAATAGAACTGTTTGGCCATAATGACCATCGTTATGTTTGGAGGAAAAAGGGGGAGGCTTGCAAGCCGAAGAACACCATCCCAACCATAAAGCACAGGGGTGGCAGCATCATGTTGTGGGGGTGCTTTGCTGCAGGAGGGACTGGTGCACTTCACAAAATAGATGGCATCATGAGGATGGAAAATTATGTGGATATATAGAAGCAACATCTCAAGACATCAGTCAGGAAGTTAAAGCTTGGTCGCAAATGGGTCTTCCAAATGGACAATGACACTAAGCATACTTCCAAAGTTGAGGCAAAATGGCTTAAGGACAACGAAGTCACAAAAGATATTGGAGCGGCCATCACAAAGCTCTGACCTCAATCCTATAGAAAATTTGTGGGCAGAACTGAAAAAGCGTGCGCGAGCAAGGAGGCCTACAAACCTGACTCAGTTACACCAGCTCTGTCAGGAGGAATGGGCCAAAATTCACCCAACTTATTGTGGGACGCTTGTTAAAGGCTACCTGAAATGTTTGACCCAAGTTGAACAATTTAAAGGCAATGCTACCACATTTTTATTGAGTGTTTGTAAACTTCTGACCCACTGGGAATGTGATGAAAGAAATAAAAGCTGAAATAAATAATTATCTCTGCTATTATTCTGGCATTTCACATTCTTAAAATAAAGTGGTGATCCTAACTGATTTAAGACAGGGAATTTTATGTCAGGATTAAATGTCAGGAATTGTGAAAAACTGAGTTTAAATATATTTGGCTAAGGTGTATGTAAACTCCCGACTTCAACTGTAGGTGCTCTTTTTGTCCAGGTGGAAAAGGGCAGTGTGGAGTGCGGTTGAGATTGCATCATCCGTGGATCTGTTGGGGCGGTATGCAAACTGGAGTGGGTCTAGGGTATCCAGGAGGATGCTGTTGATGTGAGCCAGGACCAGCCTTTCAAAGCACCTCATGGCTACCGGCGTGAGTGCTACAGTGTGGTAATCATTTAGGCAGGTTACTTTCGCTTCCTTGGACACAGGGACTATAGTGGTCTGCTTGAAACATGTAGGTATTACAGACTCAGTCAGGAGAGGTTGAAAATGTCAGTGAAGACACTTGCCAGTTGGTCCGCGCATGCTTTGAGTACATGTCCTGGTAATCCATCTGGCCCTGCGGCTTTGTGAATGTTGACCTGTTTAAAGGTCTTGCTCACATCGGCTACCGAGAGCGTTATCACATGGTCACGAAGAACAGCTGGTGCTCTCGTGCATGCTTCAGTGTTGCTTACCTCGAAGCGAGCATGAAAGGTATTTTGCTCGTCTGGTAGGCTCGCGTCACTGGGAATCTCGCATCTGGGTTTCCCTTTGTAGTCCGTAATAGTTTTCAAGCCCTGCCGGTGTAGTAGGATTCAATCTTAATCATTTATTGACACTTTGCTTGAGGGCATGAGGGCATAGCAGGATTTCATATAGCCATCCGGATTTGTATCCCGCTCCTTGAAAGTGGCAGCTCTAGCCTTTAGCTAGATGCGGATGTTCAATGGCTTCTGGTTGGGATAGGTCACTGTGGGAATGCACTTATTGATGAAGCCAATGACTGAGGTGGTATACTCCTCAATACCATTTGATGAATCCCAGAACATATTCCAGTCTGTGCTAGCAAAACAGTCCTGTAGCGTAGCATCCGCACCATCTGACCACATTCGTATTGAGCGAGTCACTGGTACTTCCTGTTTTAGTATTAGCTTGTAAACAGGAATCAGGAGGGTGGAATTATGGTTGGATTTGCCAAATGGAGGGTGGGGGAGAGCTTTGAATGCATCTATGTGTGTGGAGTAAAGATGGTCTAGAGTTTTTTTTCCCCCTGTGGTTGCACATGTGACATGTTGGTAAGAATTTGGTAAAACTGATTGAAGTTTGGCACCGCTTCTGGGAGAGTATTTTCTTGTTTGCTTATGGCCTTATAGAGTTGATTGAGTGCAGTCTTAGTGCCAGCAGTGGTCTGTGGTGGTAAATAGACAGCTATGAATAATATAGATGAGAACTCTCGTGGTAGATGGTGTGGTCTACAGCTTATCATAAGGTACCTCAGGCGAGCAATACCTCAAGACTTCTTTCATATCAGCACCAGCTGTTATTGACAAAGACACACACCCCCACCCCTTGTCTTACCAGATGTAGCTTCTCTGTTCTGCCGGTGCATTGAAAATCCCTCCAGATCTATAATGTCTGTGTCGTCGTTCAGCCACGACTCGGTGAAACATAGGATATTACAAGTCTTAATATCCCGTTGGTTGGATAATTGTAATCATAGGTCATCCATTTTATTTTCCAATGAATGCATGTTAGCAAGTAGAATTGATGTTAATGGGAGTTGTCGCTCGCCTACGGATTCTCAAAAGGCAGCCTGATCTGCGTCCTCTTTTCCTACGTCTTTTCTTCAAGCCAATGACGTGGACCTGGGCCTTCTTCCCGGGAGAGCAGTATATCCTTCTCGTTGGACTCGTTAGAGGAAAAAGCTTCTTCCAGTCTGTGTTGTGTAATTCCAGTTCTGATGTCCAGAAGTTATTTTCGGTCATAAGAGACAGTAGCACCAACATTATGCACAAAATAAGTTGCGAACAATGCAAAAAAAAAAATAACAAAATAGCACAATTGATTACGGGCATGTAAAACGTCAGCCATCCTCTTCGGCGCCATTTTCCAAAATCGAAAGAAAATTATGTACATTTTACTCCATACATTTTTCCTGACAACCAAAAGTACTAATTGCATTTGGAATGCTTAGCAGGACAGGACAATTGTCTAATTCAGACACTTATCAATAGAACATCCCTGGTCATCCCTACTGCCTCTGATCTGGCGGACACACTAAACACATGCTTTGTTTGTAAATAAGGACTCGGGGTAGGATTAACTGTCAACCCATGTCCTTACACTCTGTCCATGTTGTGCTGATAGGTATGCTAAGTACTACAAGATGGACAATGGGACAGATTACCGTACTCTGCTGAAGGCCTATGCCATCAGGTTTGATGTGCTTGTCAATGGAAATGTGAGTGATTTCAATTTGTGCGTGTGTGTGTGAAAACATGTCTGTGGTTTGCATGAGTCTAATTGCCTATGTGGGTCCATGACTGTTCTACATATATGTGTTGTTAGATGGGGGGGGGGGGGGGGGGGGGGGTCGTGTGTGTGTTTACTTCTGTAAAGTACTTAACTTGTTTCTTACAGGCAGGGAAGTTTAACATGATCCCGACTCTGATCAACATGGTAGCTGCCTTTACGTCAGTTGGAGTGGTGAGCCCTTCTATTCAGTTTCTACTTTCTATCCACACCGTCTCTTGGCTAGTTTTAAATTAAAACATGTCCTTTCCACCTTCAGTCTCTTAACTTTGTAATAATATTATCCAGTCTCTTTTAGGCTAGTTTGAAAATGTATCTGTGCCGTGTGTGTTCCTGTCTTGCCAACAAGTTATTTCCAGGAAAATAAAGTTATTCTTATTTTCTACTCTCTTCTCCTTTCTTCTCTCCTCTCGTCGCCTCATTTCTTCAATTCCTTTCTATTCTATTTTAAAACCTTGTTTTTTTTTCTCTGCCTTGGATTGGTTGCAGGGCACCGTGCTTTGTGACATCATACTCTTGAACTTTCTGAAGGGAGCAGAGCAATACAAGGCCAAGAAGTTTGAGGAGGTAAAGTTTGAGGCAAGACACCAACCCTGCTTACTGTGATATAGATATTTATCTTAATAACCAGTGTCAGCCTTTGCAAGCCTGGGGCCGCATCTCAGAGTAGGAGTGCTGATCTAGGATCAGCTCACCCCTGTCCCATTACCTTATTCATTGTAATCTAAAAGGAAAGACTGATATTAAATCACTAAGCCTTCTCTGAGAAGTTGATACATACAGCCCAGAGGAATAGTTTAAACTAAGTGGCAAATCCTAACTTCCACTTAAATCATGCATTGATACCAACTGGAGACTAAGTGAAAATGTGCTCCTGATGTTCTTCAAGTGTATACAATTCAATAAAGTAATCTCATCTCTCTCTCTCCCCCAATCTACCATTACTCCATTAGGTATCAGACACGCAGATCGAGAACTCCTTATCCAGCAATGGGCTCTATCGGAGTAGGGAGTTCATTGGAGTAGAGAAACAGTCAAACGACTCAGGGGCCTTTTCCATTGGGCAATACGGCTAACAGACAGCCAATGGAATGGAGTGTTTGAGGGGAAAGGGGTTGGGTGGTGGCAATTTGGGACGTTTGTAGGTTTAGGGTGATATTGCCCATAGACCCTAATCTTGGATCAGTTTAACATTTCCCCCACAAATGGTTATGGTGAGGATTGGGGAAGGGGAAACTGATCCTAGATCAGAGAATGCATATATGTATGGCATTGTAATATCCCTAATATTTCACATGAACCTGTAATTTACCTGTAATATTGTCATGGTGGAGGTTGTATGTGTAATCCTTAACTTTGCATGTGACCCTGCATGTGACCCACCATGGGCTATCGTATTTGAACTCCTACCTCTACAAAGTATTAAAGTCTACCCACAACTTCAATAAAATTATATCACTTAAATTTGGTTCTGCTTGGATTCTGCCAGAGGCTCAAATCCTGCTGGAAACAGACAAACAAATACTCTAGTTGTCTACTTGCTCAACACTTTTTATTGATAGTTTGCATTAAGCAGGCACATCTCTCTGTGGTTTGGTTTCACAGTGGGAGATCTATGGGTTGGGATCATTAGAGAGAGGAGCAGGGTGAGTGCGAAATGTCACCCTATCCTTTATAGTGCAATATTTTTGACCAGGGGACCCATTGGTGCTTCATAAAAAGTATCAGAGGTGCGGACACGAGTCACATGACTTGGACACGAGTCTCATGACTTGGACACGAGTCTCATGACTTGGACACGAGTCTCATGACTTGGACACGAGTCAGACTCGAGTCACAAATATGATGACTTGCAACTCGACTTTGACTTTAACACCAATGACTCGTGACTTGACTTGGACTTGAGCCGTATCACTCGACCTGACTTGACACCCTCCAAGCCCAAATATAAAGAATGATGCTATTTTTTAAAAAGTGTGCAGCACATCAGCTCTTCATTTAACGGATTGCAGTTTGAATTGGACAGCAGCCAATAAAATTGTGCCAGCTGAGGAAAAAGTTGTGGGTGGCAGTGCAGAGGAACATCGGTGGGTGAATTCAGATGGAGCCCTTGGAAAGATGATACCCCAAATTATTATTTTCGGATATAAAGACGACGCTGTATCGACAAAAAACGGATTGCAACTTGCAAAACATGCGGGAAGAAAATTACAGACGGAGGTGCAACAATTTCCAACTTTGTTCGACATTTTAAGTCGTGGCTAATATAGCCGACAGCTATATATTTGATTACTTTACTTGTGTATCACGTAGGCTAACGTAACGTTAAATCAATGAGCCTCCACACAGCCAGTCAGTGCGGGAACGTGATCATTGCACCCAAGATTGAGCTACAACAGGCTAGGCAGTTGGTAGTCTAAATCCTGCCTGATGTTACTGCTGTTCCTAAAACCGTTGACATTCGTTAGCCTACCGTAACCAGATAGAGAGAGAGTGTGCGTGTTAAGGTTGGGCGATTGTGTACAAACCTAAATCGCCCGATTGCGCCCCATAGAGATCCTCGACAGTCGATCACTATTGGGATCAGGGGGGTCTTTCTCATGGCTACCCATGTATTTCCATGGAAATATAACGTTTATTTGGAAAGTAATAAATATATAGACATTTTTAAAAGCATTTATGATTTGCGTAAATAATATACTAACTTACTCTTGTTAAAAATATGAAATGGTATTACATTTGGTGAAGAGTACATTATGACTTGTTTAGGACTCGAAACTCAAAGTTCAGGACTTGAGACTTGACTTGATGGTCTTGACTTGGGACTTGACTTGGGACTTGAGTGCTAAGACTTGAGACTTACTTGTGACTTGTCAAAACAATGACTTGGTCCCCACCTCTGCTAAGTATGTGTGCGGATATTGGAAAAGACCCACAGTCTCTCTCTCTCTCTCCTCAAACTCTGTTCTTGAAGGAGCACATGTAGCTCTTCTTGGAGATAGAGAACACATATACAGAGAGACGGACAGACACACAGAGGTTCAAATGTATGAGCTCAAAAATAGCATCTCCACCATTCATTCGAACTTCCTCCCCACCACCTTCCATTAAAAGTTGATTTCCCATTTGTGATTTTAGCCCTTAATTAGCCACTGCATTCAACTAAGGTAGGTAAAAACAAACATATCACATTGCAAGTAAAAACTATCCATCCATCTCTTAATGCTTCAGTTCATCTCCACACAGTCCTCGCGGCTCGTCCAGCTGGCGATGGGCTCCCCAGGGGTTCCAGTTGGAGCCGTCAATCCACACAAACTTACTACACTGAGAGGAGGGAGAGAGAGAGAGAAAGAGGTGGTTAAAGGAAGAGAGAGCGATAGAAAGACAGGTGGTGAGAAAATATGTACAGTGCATTCTGAAAGTATTCAGACATCTTGACTTTTTCCACATTTTGTTACTTTACAGGCTACTTCTAAAATTGATTTGATAAAAAATGTTCCTTGTCAATCTACACACAGTACCCCATAATGACAAAGCGAAAACAGTTGTTTTTAAACATTTTTGCAAATGTATAAAAATAAAAAAAAACAGAAATACCTTATTTACATAAGTATTCAGACCCTTTGCTATGACTGGAAATTGAGCGCAGTTGCATCCTGTTTCCATTCATCATCCTTGAGATGTTTCTACAACTTGATTGGAGTCCACCTGTGGTAAGTTCAATTGATTGGACATGATTGGGAAAGGCACACACCTGTCTATATAAGGTTCCACAGTTGACAGTGCATGTCAAAGCAAACACCAAGCCAATAGGACGAAGGAATTGTCAGTAGAGCTCTGGGACAGGATTGTGTCGAGGCACAGATCTGGGGAAGTGTCCCAAAAAATGTCTGCATCATTGAAGGTCCCCCAAAAAAACAGTGGCCTCCATCATTCTTAAATGGAAAAAGTTTGGAACCACCAAGACTCTTCCTAGAACCGGCTGCCCGGACAAACTGAGCAATCGGGGAGAAGAGCCTAGGTCAGGGAGGTGACCAAGAACCCAATGGTCACTCTGACAGAGCTCCAGAGTTCCTCTGTGGAGATGGGAGAACCTTCCAGAAGGACAACTATCTCTGCAGCACTCCATCAATCAGGCCTTTATGGTAGAGTGGCCAGACGGAAAGCACTCCTCAGTAAAAGGCACATGACAGCTCACTTGGAGTTAGCCAAGAGGCACCTAAAGGACTCTCAAACCATGAGAAACAAGATGATCTGGTCTGATGAAACCAAGATTGAACTCTTTAGCCTGAATGCCAAGCGTCACAGAAACCAGGCACTTCTCATCACCTGGCCAATGCCATCCCTACGGTGAAGCATGGTAGTGGCAGCATCATGCTGTGTTGATTTTTTTCAACAGCAGGGACTGGGAGACTAGTCAGGATTGAGGGAAAGATGAACGGAGAAAAGTACAGAGAAATCCTTGATGAAAATCAGTCTCTGAATATCCTTGAGTGGCCCAGCCAGGCTCGGACTTGAACCCGATCTACCATCTTTGGAGAGACCTGAAAATAGCTGTGCAGCGACACTCCCCATCCAACCTGACAGAGCTTGAGAGGATCTGCAGAGAAGAATGGGAGAAACTCCCAAAATACAGGTAGCTTGTAGCGTAATACCCAAGAAGACTCGAGGCTGTAATCGCTGCCAAAGGTGCTTCAACAAAGTACTGAGTAAAAGGTCTGAATAATTACGTAAATGTAATATTTCAGTTTTTTATTTCTAAAAACCTGTGTTTATCATTATGGGGTAGTGTGTAGATTGATGAGGAAAAAAACAATTTAATCAATTTTAGAATAAGGCTGTAATGTAACAAAATATGTAAAAAGTCAAGGGGTCTGAATACTGTAAATGTACTGTAGATATCAAGACAGAAGTCATATGTTCAATGTGAAATGTTGTGCTGCAAAGCTTCCCTCATTCCCCTTCTACCGAACGTCACTCTTTCCTCCCACCTTAATTTACCTCCCTCTCCATCCACCCATTATCCGCCCTGTCTTCATCACTCCCCCTCTCTCCATCCATCACTTCCTCTCCTACCTGAAAGGGTTTGAAGCCTCCTAGACAGATGTGAAGGTGTTTGGCATAGTGCTCCTTCCCTTACTCTCTTCCCCACATTCATTAATCCCCCTTCACCCCCCTCTCTCTCTCCATCCATCCCTCTCCCTCTCCTACCAGGAAGATTTCAAAGCCTCCCGGCCAAATGCGAGGGCTTTTGGCGTTGTTCTAAAGCAGGTACGCGTTGGCCTGTTTGTTATGCACTGACACAAGGTGGCCACCGGGGGCAGCAGATCTGCACTTCATCTGAGAGGGATGTGAGAGTGGAGGAAAAGAAAAGAGAGAAAATAGGTGGAGGGATGAGAGAGAGTGAATGAGTGAGAGAGAAAGAGAGCGCAGGAGGAAGGAGAAGGAGTAAGAATGTGCAGACCAATTGATTTGGAGCCCCAGGGAGAGGCCCCTGCTACTCTTATGCGCATGCACCATTTTCTTTTAATGGGATTTATATGGAACGCTGTTTGGATCTTTCGTGTCAAAAAATATACTATTTACTTGACGTGTCAAATAAGCTTGTTGGCCAATCAGGACCTGAATATGACTACACATCACATAATAATTTAACGCGTTCATATTTTTTTACGTAGTTATTACACATTGATTACACTATCACTCGTATTTCATAATGTCACAACGATTCATTGGTACGCATGCTATGACGCTGGTAAAGTTTTCTCGCACACCTACAGTGCTGGTCATAAAATAAAGCTAGCTAGCTCATGGATGCAAACAATGTTCTTCCCCAAAAACACAGCAAAACGACAATCTGTTTCTAACTATATAGCTAGGTGTCATCATCTAAAATAAACCTCATAAAACGGTTCTTATTTGATGAATGGTGGTCGGACCCATCTATGTGAAGCTAGCCACAATAGTGGACTTTGCGGTTAGCCTTCAAAATAAAAGTGTAATTGACAGTGATGCAAATAAATACAAATATAATTATTCCATAATTTAATAGATCATGCTAAATAAGTTTGAAATGTTGTTATATAAAATCAACAAAAGATAATAATTTGTTAATTTGACAAAAAGCTGTTGAAATTACACTGAATGTATTAGACTTTAGAATTGCATTGGGGGCATACTGATTTCACTACACAGCCTTACTTATGGATTGTGGATCAATGACATGGGGTATCAGTCCACTCAGTGACACCCAGAGAAACATTAGCATCATAGCACTTATTGTGGAACTCTGAAACAGCTGTGAATTGAGTCACATTTATTTTCAACCCATGTGATTGAACACCATTCCCGGGGAAAAACAATATTGTGTGGATGTTTTGGAGTCTGATAACTCTGAGGATATCTTGGGTATTGGGTAGACTGATACCCCATTTCATTTATCCTCAATCCTTAGGTAAAGCTGTACAGTGGAATATGAATGTCGATACACACAATAGGCTGACTGGGGAGGTGATTTCACACAGCCAGAGTCCCGCGATAAGAGATACAACACTAATATTTACGTAAACTCTTCACAGTTGTGTTCTGTGGGTGTCACAGAGTAGACTGGTAACCCATTTCATTGCTTCACATTCCAACCTGGTTTAACATTATCAAGTCTAAACATGGCATAATTCTACCAAATGTAACCTTCTGCATCACTTTCAGAGGTACTTTTCTTTTTGAAGGCAAACCGCAAATTCCACTATTGTGTCTAATCCTTATTGTGGCTAACTTCACAACACATCACCGGTCCGGTCGACCGTCACTAGCCAGGTGAAGCTAGCTGGCTGCTTATAACGTTAGCTTTGGGCAACAAGGTTTGGCAGCTGGCTAGCCATTTATTTCCATGAACTGAAGTTCAATTTCAATAGGCGAACAACAAGTGGCTACGAAGCTAATACTTACTCACAAGGATTCCTAAGTCATTGTTAAGGATGATGAAAATGACTGCAGTTTATACTGGTCATTGTTTTCAGACTGGTTGTATTGGTGCTAGCAAGCTACCCCAGAAGTTGCGGTCGAACAAATAATGCCGTATTACCATCGCGGTACTGTAAACACATCGTTCGTGGCCAGTGTGTGCTCGTCTGCTGACTTTTTTTGTACAGCTTTGACAGTGATACTGATAGTGGTGGCGCTTGGCTTACACGTGCAAATTCATCACACACAGCATTCTAATAGAATTGTGTTATTTGACGTGTCAAATTAAAAGCTTATTTAACACGTCAAATAGTGTTATTTGATGCGTATCTTTAATTGGCACGTAAAGACCCAAACGGCGTTCCATAGATTTATAGTTCAGACATCTAATTAACTATACAAATGTATTACCTTTTAATGTAGCCATGAACACAACCAGTCATAGTGTTTTATCTGATTGTTAAACAAATCACTTCGGATTGTGCCAAAGGAGGGGCGAGTTGCTCTAGGTAATTTGAGTGGCTCCGCGCACTAACCGATTGTACGTGCCACAGCCTCTGACACAATCAGCCAATCACCATTTGACAACAATAGATTTTCTGTCCCCAGTCAATTTGACAACAAGAACCAGGTGTCCGTCTTTTATTGACCAATAAGAAGGGTGCACCATTAAAATGCAATTTTATGTGCCACAATAAATAAATATTGTGAAACACTATCATTCCACTATTACTGTAGATGTATTAAAAACATTTTACAGGGAATTACAGGCAGGAGGTGAGAATACATTTGCTATAAAAGAGGGGAGTACCAAATGTGTGAGAGAGAGGGAGTATGAAAAGGGGAGAAGCAACCTAGTCCACACTCTGGCAAGGTTATTTTTCAGAATACAGTTTGCAAATGTTCCTTATTTTTTGCTTTGCATTATCATGACACAAGGCGAGACCCAAATGCAGACACAGGAGGCAGATGGTTGGAGTTTAAGGTGCAAGAGAATGGTCGTGGACAGGCAAAAGTTCAAAACCAGAGGAAACACACCGGGTTAAGTGGGCATTGTGTCAAGAAGCAGTGCGACTTGATGGGGTTGTGTTTCAGAGGATGCACGGCTCTTGATATTCTCCTCTCCCGAGTCCATATGGGAGTTGCTGCGATGAGACAAGACTGTAACTACCAATTGGATACCACAATATTGGGGAGAAAAAGGGTAAAAAAATTAAATAAATAAAAACAACATTTATTCAGATCTTACAGAATCTCATTCAGATAACACTGATGTTAGAGAAAATCTATTAGTGACTAAAAGTGTTGGTAACACACTCAATATAGCAAGATAATCATTTGATCAAAGATAGGCATACATGTTCCATTACTGTGTGCATCTGCGGTGTTATCGCTTACACACCTAAAACTGTAAACACTAAAGAGGTAGTGGCTAGGGCTTAGAGGTAGGGGCTATGAGAAGGAGCTATGGGTTACTATTGGATCACCAATACCTAGTTTTTAAGCTTCCTCTTGGTTTTGTCTTTCAGGACTGTCATGAATTTGGACAGAGGCGGCTTGGGACTTGAACCTGGCTTTCTGCTGCTTTCAGTGGTCTGAGAGAGAGAGAGAGAGAGAGAGAGAAAGAGAGAGAACCATTTTGAAATATTTGGAGTACTGAAGTGGTCTCTGCTAATATCTAGGTTTCCATCCAATTGGTGACAGATTTTCATGTGAATATTCTAAAATTTACCTTTTGTTATATTTTTATATTTTTAAAAAAAAAAGCTGAGCGTGATGACATATTATGGGAAAAAAAGAGCACAATTATTTTTATTTGTCAAACCAGGATCAAGCTCATCACTGTGCACTTTCGCCACTCTGTAAAGCTCATAATAACTTATTTCCCCTGTAGCCTAATAAACCGCATGCTTTCCCGAGTCGTAGTGGGAGGAGCACACAACATATCACCTGAATCCAAGTTGACTTCGATATGACGGTTATCACATCAATATCTGCGCATAAAAGGTGTTTCCACCGCCATTTCACGCATAATTAATTTTACAGACACAGAAAGAATCCACCTTGCCTGGCGTATTTTGTTTTGTCGACAGTTGGAAAGTTCACCGCCAAATCTGTTGTTTCCATCAGGACATGTTTTATCCGACATGCACTTTACTCACATAACAAGGTTGGATGGAAACCGGGTTAGTGATGCTAATATACATTAGTACATTCAGTAATAAGCTACAGTCTGTCTGAAATGACATCCTATTCCTATCGTGCACTAGGGAGTAGGGTGCCATTTCAGACACACTTCAGAGACACATCATATGCAGTGTTTGAAAATGTTGCCAATGGTTATGGGGTCAAATGAACTCTGACCTTAACAGAGAGGTTGTCCTGTGTCGGTGATGTCACAGGGTCCTGTTTTTCAGCGGACGTAGGGATGTTGTAGAAAGAGGACGGAAAGACATAGGAGGGAGAGGAGCAGGAAGAGGAGGAAGAGAGGGAGGAGGAAGGAATGGAGGAAGAAGGGAGTGATGTGGGGGAGAGTGTGGAAGGAGGAGAGGGGTTGAGGAATTTGATTTCAGGGGCTTTGATTGCAGTGCATCTTACATTGAAGGTCTCTGTTTCTGAAAAGAGAGAGAACAGCGGAAAAAAATGAATATTTCAGTGTCTCAGCTTTTGTCCAACTCCTTTCATCCTGTCTATTTTTCTGATTATTTCATCTAGTTTTCCAGCCATTCACTCTTACTTGTCTTCTTTAGCCCCGGAAGTCTGTGCTTTCTCTTTTTGCTCAGACGAATTTTATGTTTCTGAGCAGAACTGTCCAGAACTCCAAGTGACTGAGAAAGAAAGAGAGTGTGTGTGTGTGTGTGTGGGTGTGTGTGTGTGTGTGTGTGTGAGTGAGAGAGAGAGAGAGAGACAGCGAGACAGTGAGAATAAGAACAAGAGAACAAGATTTTGCAGTAAGTGTTTATATACCAGGGCTCTCCAACCCTGTTCCTGCAAAGCTACTGTCCCATAGGTGTTCAACCCTAATCTAGAGCACCTGATTTTAATAATTAGCTGTCTGATAAGATGAATCAGGTTAGTTACAACTGGGGTTGAAGCAAAAACCTGCGGGGGGGGGGGGCTACAACAGCACTTTAAATGACTACAATACCCACAATCCAGCAGTGTGGCTCACCTCAACACAGAGGAAGTCAAGAAGGTCCTTTGATTGGGTCCTTATGGGGGACTTGCATAATTCAACAGTGTCATGGATGTCCTTAGATATGGGTCTGGAGTGGTCCAACTCACTCTCCTCCGCTGCATCATTTTCCAATAGTATCTTCGGTTTGATGACAGCAATGGCATCAGCTCCTGTGTCATTGTTGTTGTCTACTTCCTGTTGTCTGTTGTCCGATTGGTTGTCCACAATCTCATTCGGTCTTGATTGGCTGAAGCTGACAGCCTCGTATAAAGAAAAGCCTATGTCCTCATGGTTGTGTTGAACGTCGTTGGGAAGACGCAACTCTGGTCCAGTCTTTAATTGGTCGCCTTCATCATAACTGTGTTGGCTAGCAACCTCTGATTGGAAAACGGACGGTGAGGGGGCTGGACTGTCCCTTATAGACAGGAATGGTGACCACTCATCTCCTGTTAGAATCTCGTCCACCAAGCTGATGGGACTGAAGTTGAACTTGAAAGAGCTGAAGGAGCTGTAAAATAGAGGGGGAAAAACAATGAGGTTAATGGTTTTGTCACAAAATGGCACCCTATTCCCTATATAGTGCACTACATTTGAACAGGGCTCTGATAAAACGTAGTGCACTATTCACCATATTCCCTATAAAGTGCACTACATTTGACCAATTAGTGCACTATATAGGGAATAGGGTGCCATTTGTGAAACAAAATAGATATTATGTCATCTGCCATGGGTTGATGAAAGCAGTGGTCACATTTCTTTAAACAAATATATATAATAATAATTTTCACAAGTATGTGGTACATTTTCACAACTCTAGTTAGTACAAAACCCAAAACAGCAGTTGTTTCAAAACTTTAAGCACATTTTCAATTGACAAAGTACAACGCACAAAATCCCACCGTCACTTTTCACCACACTTAAATCAGTGTTTAATCTAGAAATGCATGTTTGACATTACAATACATGTTCATATAAAGTAAGAGCCTTTCACAATGCAATGTTCACATTACTTTTCATATGATTCTGTCCTCATTTGTTAAAATACTTTGTTCTATTACTTAATCCAACTGCTCTTAATTGATCATCACGTAACCATTTGGTAAAACCCATGTTCTCATTTTTATAACTACGGAATAAAAATGTATATTTGTATAGTATAAACATAACGTATGATATACACCGAGTGTACAAGACATTAGGAAC
Source organism: Oncorhynchus mykiss (assembly GCF_013265735.2). NCBI lineage: Eukaryota > Metazoa > Chordata > Actinopteri > Salmoniformes > Salmonidae > Oncorhynchus > Oncorhynchus mykiss. The sequence continues at coordinate 17,569,574 of NC_048583.1, read as the reverse complement.
ACCGTCCTAATATTGAGTTGCAACCCCTTTTGCCCTCAGAACAGCCTCAATTCGTCAGGGCGTGGACTCTACAAGGCGTCGAAAGCATTCCACAGGGATGCTGGCCCATGTTGACTCCAATGCTCCCCACAGTTGTGTCAAGTTGGCTGGATGTCCTTTGGGTGGTGGACCATTCTTGATACACACAGGAAAACTGTTGAGCGTGAAAAACCCAGTAGCGTTGCAGTTCTTGACACACTCAAACCGGTGCGCCTGGCACCCACTACCATAACCCGTTCAAGGGCACTTAAATCTTTTGCCTTGCCCATTGACCCTCATGAAAATCCTTCTTTAACCTGTCCTCTCCTTCATCTACACTGATTGAAATGGATTTAACAAGTGCCATCAATAAGGGATCATCACGATATTGCAAAAATGCCACATAACTGGACTAACATCTCGGAGCACAGAATGTGTGTGTGTGTGTGCGTGCGTGTGGTGACTTCAGGGCACTTAGGAAGTCATGACAGCTATGGGGAAGTAGTGTCAGAGTTACTGTAACTTCATCAACAAAACACACACACACACACACACACACACACACACACACACACACACACACACACACACACACACACACACACACACACACACACACACACACACACACACACACACACACACACACAGAGTCCAAGGAATGTGTGTGCTCTGCTATGGCAAGCACAGTATCTAGTGCCTCTTAAGTAGAGTCAAGGAAAAAGAGAGGGTGTGGTGGATTGAAACTCCCCAAGACTCACTTTCCATCACCACTGAAAACATGTCTCTCTCTCTCTCCTCACCTTGCTCCCTCTCATTCTGTCTCTCACCACTGAAAACGTGTCTCTCTTTCTCTCCTCACCTTGCTCCCTCTCATTCTGTCTCTCACCACTGAAAACGTGGCTCTCTCGCTCTCTCTCCTCATCTTGCTCCCTCTCATTCTGTCTCTCACCACTGAAAATGTCTCTCTCCCTCTCCTCATCTTATTCCCTCTCATTCTCTCTCACCTCTGAAAACGTCTCTCTCTCTCTCTCTCTCCTCATCTTATTCCCTCTCGTTCTCTCTCACCTCTGAAAATGTGTCTCTCTCTCTCCTCATCTTATTCCCTCTCATTCTCTCTCACCTCTGAAAACGTGTCTCTCTCTCTCTCTCTCTCTCTCTCCTCATCTTATTCCCTCTCGTTCTCTCTCACCTCTGAAAACGTGTCTCTCTCTCTCTCCTCATCTTGCTCCCTCTCATTCTGTCTCTCACCTCTGAAAACGTGCATGGTGTCCCACAGGCTTCCTCTCCGTCTCAGCTTGGCTGGGCCGCTCCATCGTTGGCGACTCCTGTGTAGCCTCACCACTCCTCTTCTCCTCCTCCTCTTTCCCCTCCTCTTCCTCTATGACAGACATATTAGCATGCAACCTGGCTGAATGTCGATCTTGATGGAGATGCACCTGTCAAAAAAAAATCACACCATGATCACCCTACAAGAAGAGGGCGACTTCATTCTTAATCAATGTTAGATAGTTCGACTGGATGTCGATCTTGATTGAGGTTCACCTGTTATAACATAACTGTAAGAGGGAAATGATGCAATAATTGACTCATTATTTAATGTTCAATAGTTCATTGGAGTAAAAGAAAGAATACAAATGTAATTTCGTCGCATTAATGAGCAAGAAAGACTCACTAACGGCATTTCGCTCTCCACCTCTCTTTCTCCGTCGTCATCCTGAATCTCTCCATTTCCTCCCTTCTCCTCTCGACTCTCCTTCCATCTGCTCATCATCTTCTTGGTAAATTTCTTCAGCTTTCCTCCCTTCATTTTCTTCATATTCGGGTGTTTCGACCCAAGCACACCCCCACCACCCCATGTTGCAGTGTCCTGAACTACAACTTCTTGTGTGCCTTCTAAATTCCTCCCCACCTCTAACAAACCTCCCTCCTCCGTGTTACTCCGAATCTCTGCAGGGGTTCTGGAGCTCTCGCTCCCATCTGCGATGTGTTCGCTAGGATCTGGTGGTTCTCTGACTCCCTCTGTCCCTGGAGCTACAGACTGGAAGCCAGGGGGGATGTCTCTCGTTTCAGACCCAGAAGAGGCACTTCCATCTGGGCTGTCCTGGACTCTCCCCTCAGGTCCCTGGGGCAGAGATCTGTTTTTGCGTGGAGGTTTTGATATAAGTGGCTTGGGTGGGGTCAATTCCAACGGTTGGGGTATCCCCCTTACCCCCATCCCCACCGGCTCAGAGGATTTAGGGGGGCGCCCTATATCCTTTCCCCTCAGCTTGGAAGGGTCCTGTGTTGCCATGGACACAGTCGTCTCCAACTGCTGCACCCCCTCACCCCTCTGTGCTGTAGAGCCCAGAGTAAAATCCAGAATGGGCTGTGAGAATCGGCGTTCTGACTTGAGGATGACAGCTGAGTATTTTGACAGCATATCCCCTGAGGACAATAGCATATCCTCCTTCTGTCCTCCAGGCCCTCTCCCATGCCCTGTAGGCCTCAGCTCACAGCCTGGGCTCTCGCCTACCACTCCCCCCCACACAGGAGCACTCCGGCTAGGGTCGAGGGCTGGTGGAGGGGGCGGTGGCCCTGTAGGGTGTAGCGGTGGTTTAGCCCTCCTCTTGGGGGGAACGGGGGGAAGCGGGGGTCTGGCATCCAGGCCAGGGGGACAGGGTAGAAACTGCCTTCCCTCCCATCTGGGAATCACAGAGGGGGTTTCGCTGTTTTCCTCTTCCTCCTCGTTGCCCAGGTTTTCCAATCCTGCATCCAAAAATGGAATACCGGAATTCCCCTCTTCTCTTTCTGAATCTCTGTCTGATGATTCCGGATCGTTGTCCCTTTCAGTCGGAACTTTCAATTGTGGATCCTTGTCATCATCAACACAATCATCATCATCATCATCCTCAATCACTTCAGCAAGCTTTCCTTTGAATTTGAGCTCTGCATTATTGTGGTCCTGAGGGGTCACATAGAATCCCCTGTCTGTTTCCACTGAGGTTCTGAGGTGTTGGTGTGTGTTACGGTGTGTGTTCGAGTGTATGTTAGGAGGTTGATCCGTGTCTTCTGCAGTGCTCAGTCTGCGCAGCATGGACTGGATCAGAGACATATTTCCAGAGTGACTGTCCGCCTCAGACATCTAGAGAGAGAGGAATACAGAGAGATTTTTTATTGTGTGTCCCAAATGGCACTATTTTCCCTTTATTGTGCACTACTATTGACCAGGGCCCATTCCAAATATCGTGCCCTTAGGGCTCTGGTGAAAAGTAGTGCACTACATAAGGAATACGGTGTCATTTTGGAGGCATACAGAGTGTTGTTTCATAACCAGATTTCTACAGTAATAATACACTCAGTGTCTGTCTGCCTGTCCGTCTCTCGACCTGTCTGTCTCTCGGCCTGTCTGTCCGCCTGTCTGTGACCAGTGTGTGTCAAAGTCCGCACAGGTCATTGATGGCATAATTTTTACAGAGATCTCGAGTTAGTTTTGTCAACTGAGGCTATTCACAGCTTGGATTCACTCAAGACGTCCTGTATGCCCCTACAGAAGCCGTACAACAACCGGTTGACATTACTACGTCCTCTCTCTCAGTGTAATGTCAATGCATTTCAATCACTGCTTCTTCACAGTTCTTTAGAGATCTATGTATTAGACGTAAGGTTGCAAAATATCGGTACATTTGCCCAAACTCCCAGAATATTAGAATAGAATATTCCTGGAATCAGGAGGGAATAAGCAGGGAATCCAGAGACCTCCCACCAGGATTTCTGGAAAAATCTGTCTGTATATTTCTCTTACCGCTGTTCTATTCTCTTCCTCTGTGTTTTCTTCCCTTCATCCTCTTCTCCTCCAGCCCTCTTTTCATGAGAAGCTTTCCTTTAAACTCAGCTGCTTTCATTCAGTCCCTCGCTCTCTCTCTTTTTCCCACGTGTGTTCCTAACAAACACAACTCTAACATGTCCGGCCTCACTCTTCCCTCCTGACGTTTCCCTCTGGCTCTGTGTGCTCGTGCATGTGTGTGTGTGTGAGTGTGTAATAATTTCTTCATCGAAACTGCCAAAACCAGTTCTCTCCCATTCCGCGCACAGTGTCAGTGACTCAAAGTTTAAAATTGCATGGCGTGCTATATTAATCACACCGTTTCCAAACACTAAATGACCCACCTTTTTCCTTGAACATTTTGAGATGCCAGTTTCCATTGGCTTTTGTGACTAAACTGTGTAAGCTAGATTTGGCATCAGATGTTGTGCACGCACGCGTACGCGCACACGCACACGCACGCACACACACACACACACACACACACACACACACACACACACACTTTGACTACTTGCCTACTCCTCCAACAAAGTAGACCAACCAGGGCCGGCTTTAGCCTATAAATTCCTACAGCCAGCAAGTGAGCAGAGTTTACCATTCAAGATGTGATTATAGCTGTCCTCTCTTCTCAGAATATACCCCAAAATTGCCTACATGTTTGCCATTGATTCGATATACAATATTTTTGAGCCAATCCGAACGGTTCCTTTCTATCAATAAATGCCAGTCGCTAAACCGCCTCACCCACTGGAAGAAAAGTGCAGATCACTACATACATTAGGTGGCGGCACCGTGTAAACCCCACGGAAGGAGCTGAAAAGCTTTCAACAGGAAGTCGTTTTTTTTGCCATCCTCCCATCGAGTTTTCAAAACTATCTTTGATATTTGGTAGTAGCCAGTAGCTCTGAGGCTGTGAGGAAAGTAGAGGATGGTGGGCTAAGGGTGAGGGAGCCTGAGAGGATCCCTGTGAGGAAGTAGGACAGTACAGAGTTACCCGAACAGTTTGTCCTTTAGTAAGGCTGGCTTCTTGACATTGATTACGATGGTCATTAATTGCATTCTGAAAGGAAATCCCAGAAGATTGAATTGGTAGTAGCAGCAGAGACGTTTTTGGGTGTCAAGAGATTTTAGTGTAGAATTACGGGGGGGGGGTTGAGAAAAGGGGTCCCAGCCACCACAGGCTAACGGCCTATATACAGTGCCTTCGGGAAGTATTCATAACCCTTGACTTATTCCACATTCTGTTGTGTTAGATCCTGAATTCAAAATGTGGAAATATATGTTTTTTTCTCACCCATCTACACACAATACCCCATATTGACAATCTGAAAACATGTTTTCAGAAATGTTTGCAAATGTATTGAAAATAAAATACAGAAGTATCTCATTTACATAATTATTCACACCCCTGAGTCAATACTTTGTAGAAGCACTTTTGGCTTCTGGAGTCTTTTGGAGTCTTTCTGGGTAAGTCTCTAAGGGATTCCCACACCTGGATTGTGCAATATTTTCCCATTATTATTTTCAAAATTCTGCCACTCAGGAACATTCACTGTCTTCTTGGAAAGCAACTCTGTGTAGATTTGGCCTTGTGTTTTAAGTTAGTGTCCTGCGGAAAGGGGAGTTCATCCCCCAGTGTCTGGTGGAAAGCAGACAACCGGTTTGCCTGTGCATAGCTCCACTCCATTTCTTTTTTATCCTGAAAAACTCCCCAGTCCTTAAGGTTCGCATTATACACCTATCCAGACCAACCACCCTACTTTAGTTATTGCCTTAAGTAGCCATCTGTCTTAGGTAACCATACCAACCGTAACATATCATACTAATTTGAGTGTCCCGAATTTACCTTTACTATGTTACGTCTAGTCTGTGAGACCAGGCTGTGCAAATAGGATGCATGTTTTGGGATATTTGTATTCTGTACAGGCTTCCTTCTTTTCACTCTGTCAATTAGGTTAACGTTGTGGAGTAACTACAATGTTGTTGATCAGTTTTCTCCTATCACAGCCATGAAACTGTAACTTTTTTAAAGTTACCATTGGCCTCATGGTAAAATCCTTGAGAAGTTTACTTCCTCTCCAGCAACTCAAATCAAATCACATTTTATTGGTCACATACACATGTTTAGCAGATGTTATTGTGGGTGTAGTGTAATGCTTGTTTTTCTAGCTCTGACAGTGCAGTAATATCTAACAAGTAATATCTAACAATTTCACAACATATACCCAATACACACAAATCTAAGTAAGGAATGGAATTAAGAATATATACATATATGGACAAGCAATTTCAGAGTAACATAGACCAAGATACAGTAGAATATAATAGAATACAGTATATACATATGATGAGTACTGCAAAAATATGTAAACATTATTTAAGTGACTAGTGTTCCATTTATTAAAGTGGCCAGTGATTTCAAGTCTATGTATATAGACAGCAGTGCTTAATGTGCTAGTGATGGCTATTTAACAGTCTTATGGCCTTGAGATAGAAGCTGTTTTTCAGTCTCTCGGTCCCAGCTTTGATGCAACTGTACTGACCTCACCTTCTGGATGATTGCGGTGTGAACAGGCAGTGGCTCAGGTGGTTGTTGTCCTTGATTATCTTTTTGGCCTTCCTGTGATATTGGGTGCTGTAGGGGTCCTGGAGGGCAAGAAGTTTGCCCCCAGTGATGCGTTGGGCAGACCGCACCACTCTCTGGAGAGTCCTGCGGTTGCAGGCGGCGCAGTTGCCATACCAGGTGGTGATTCAGCCCGACAGGATGCTCTCAATTGTGCATCTGTAAAAGGTTGTGAGGGTTTTAGGTGCCAAGCCAAATTTCTTCAGCCTCCTGAGGTTGAAGAGGTGCTGTTGCACTTTCTTCACCACACTCTCTGTGTGAGTGGACCATTTCAGTTTGTCAATGATGTGTACGCCAAGGAGCTTTCCACCTTCCCCAGTCCTGAGTTAGGAAGGACACCTGTATCTTTGTAGTGACTGTGTGTATTGACACACCATCCAAAGTGTAATGAAAACCTTCACCATGCTCAAAGGGAGGCTGTAACACAACAAAATGTGGAATGCAAAGTTTTTTTGCCCAAGTAAGGAACGTTTCGGCTTTCCTTCATTTGTGTGTAGTTTTACTTGTGTAAAGCATTAACATAAAAAACGACAATAATGCAAGCTAGATAGCTAGTTAACGTTACTTGGCTAGCTTGTTAACGTTAGATGGCTTGCTAATGTTAGCTACTTAGCTAGTTAGAAACATGAACTTAGCAGTTGCTAGCTAGGTAAATTATGGGGTAAATGCTGTTAAGATGGCTAGTTTTCTATCTGATTGTGTCCTTGCTAGCCGAGTTACGTAGCTAGCCATCTTGCTAACCTTAGATGGTTTGTTAATGTTAGTTAGCTAGCTAGCTAACAACAATGACTAACGTTATATGCACATTCAAAGTAGAAAAAAGCCCCTTTATTCATGTTGCTACTCTGGTTTCATTCAATTAGGGTATTCATTTCAATGTGGCGTTATTGTTACAATCAGGGCCAGGAGAGAGACACTACAGGCCAACGGTGCCAAGTTTGGGCCGCAGACATGAAGGTAAGAACATTCATAGAGTGCGACCTTAACTCACACAGGAAGTGGGGCAGGTCCTAATACAGACATCTCCTCTCTGAACTACTGAAACTTGATGTTGGCTGGGCTCTCCACTTGTGCTATTAAATTCCTGCAACTGTTGCAGAACACAGCAGCCTGATTGGTGTTCAACCATTCCAAGTTCTCCCATGTCGCCCCGCTCCTCTGTACACTCCACTGGCTTCCAGTCGAAGCTCGCATCCACTACAAGACCGTGCAGCAAGGGGAACTGTGCCTCCCTACCTCCAGGCTATGGTCAAACCCTACACCCCAACCCGAGTTCAACTTACTCAATTGTAGTCATATTTCTCTAAACATAATTTAAGCTCTTGCAACAACTTGCCAAGTAGCTACATTTTTCGAGGACTGTGGGTATTTCAAAAATGTTTTACTTTATGATTATTTTACACAACGTCGAATAACATTTACACTTACAAATAACATTTACATTTACGCTGTTATCCAGAGCAGCTTACAGTTAGTACATTTATCTTAAGATAGCTAGGTGGGACAACCACATTATCTCAGTCATAGTAAGTACATTTTCCTAAATAAAGTAGTTAGTAGGAAAAGGGCTAGCAATGCTAGTACGGAAAAAAAAGTCAAGTGCGAGTGTCAATTCGATAAAAGGCAAGGGGTGGGGTGGGAATATTTAAGATAGTCTTTGAAGAGGTAGGGTCTCAGACGTTTTCGGAAGATGAAGCTTGTTCCACAACTGGGGTGCCAGGACAGACAAGAGCTTTGACTGGGCTGAGTGGGAGCTGACCTCCCGTAGAGGTGGAAGGGCCAGGAGACCAAAGGTGTCAGAACTCGGGTTGGGGTGTAGGGTTTGAGCATAGCCTGGAGGTAGGGAGGCACAGTTCCCCTTGCTGCACGGTCTTGTAGTGCAGAGAACAACAGGGTGTTGTCCAGGGTCACGCCAAGGTTCTTTGCACCCTGGGAGGAGGACACAGTGGAGTTCTCCATGATGGAGAAGTCTTGTAGCGGGGAAGCCTTCCCTGGGAGGAAGAGCAACTCCGTCTTGTTGAGGTTGAGTTTGAGGTGGTGGGCCGACATCCAAGCTGAGATGTCTGCCAGGCACGCAGAGATGCGTGTCAGCACCTGGGTGTCAGTAGGGGGTAAAGAGAAAAGTAATTGACTGTCATCAACATAGCGATGATAGGAGAGACCATGTGAGGATATGATGGAGCCAAGTGACACCATTAGTGAAATCAGGAGAGGAGGGTCCGATGGTTCACGGTGTCAAAGGCGGCAGATAGATCTAGGAGGATGAGAACAGAGGAGAGATAGTCAGCTTTGGCAGTGTGGAGAGCTTCCATGACGCAGAGGAGAACGATCTAGGGTGAGTGACCCGTCTTGAAGCCTGACTGGTAAGGTTCAAGAAGAATGTTCTGAGAGATAATGAGAGAGTTGGTCATAGGCAGCACGCTCAAGTGTTTTGGAAAGAAAAGAAAGAAGGGATACCAGTCTATATGATGTCAGAGGGGTCGAGTGTTGGTTTCTTGAGGAGGGGAGCGACTCTGGCTATCTTGAAGTCAGTGGTCAGGGATTAGATGATGAGAGAATTGAGGAATGGAAGAAGGTCTCCAGAGATGGTCTGGGGAAAGGGAGGAGATGGGGTCGAGCGGGTAGGTAGTTGGGCAGCCGGATATGACCCATTGCAGGATTTCATCTGGAATGTATGTTTGAAAAAATTAAGTATATTTGTATATCAGTATTAAGCAGCTTGTTGTGCCATGAGGTGTAATGCATAATGATGATTGGATGTCAAAACCATCATGTAAATTGTCATTTAATTATGAGATGGATACATTAGTGAAAAATTGAGTGTAAAAGGTAACTTGGAAACACCACATTGAAAGTAAAAATATAACATTTGACCGAGTTTTCTGCGGTTTCTGTTTTTCTTCATTGTTGCAATCATAAAGGTTATAACATACAAATATTTTAAGGAATTTTGGGGCAACACAGAGGAAGAAGCCATGACCCAAAATGTCAATACAGGTGAGTGCTTTTTCACCATTGACCTATAGGGGGTGCTGAAATGGACCTATATCAGTTTTTGTTCAGTGTGAAAAATGATATAAGTGTGGAGGGAGTTGAAAGTCCGTGTTGCCCAGCAACAGCCCCAAAAAAATCACTGCTCTAGAGGAGATCTGCATGGAGGAATGGGCCAAAATACCAGCAACAGTGTGTGAAAACCTTGTGAAGACTTACAGAAAACGTTTGACCTCTGTCATTGCCAACAAACGGTATGTAACAAAGTATTGAGATAAACTTTTGTTATTGACCAAATACTTATTTTCCACCATAATTTGCAAATAAATTCATAAAAAATACTACAATGTGATTTTCTGGATTTTATTTTCTCATTTTGTCTGTCATAGTTGAAGTGTACCTATGATAAAAAAATTACAGGCCTCTCTCATCTTTTTAAGTGGGAGAACTTGCACAATTGGTGGCTGACTAAATACTTTTTTGCTACACTGTATATGCACACAACTATGTTGAAAACCCCTTCAAATTAGTGCATTTGGTTATTTTAGCCACACCCGTTGCTGACCGGTGTAAAATAAAAACAGCCATGCAATCTCCAGACAAACATTTGCAGTAGAATGGCCTTACTCAAGAGCTCTGTGACTTTCAATGTGGCACCATTGTGAGATGTTAACTTTCCATCAAATTTCTGCCTTGCTAGAGCTTCCCCGGTCAACCGTAAGTGCTATTATTGTGAAGTAGAAACGTCTAGGAGCAACAACGGCTCACCTGCTAAGTGGTAGGCCACACAAGCTCACAGAACGGGAACAGCGAGTACTGAAGCGCGTAAAAATGGTCTGTCGTCGGGTTGCAACACTCACTACCGAGTTCCAAACTGTCTCTGGAAGCAACGTCGGCACAAGAACTGTTCGTCGGGAGCTTCGTGAAATGGGTTTCCACGGCCAAGAAGCCGCACACAAGCCTAAGATCACCATGTGCAGTGCCAAGCGTCAGCTGGAGTGGTGAAAAGCTCAACGCCATTGGACTACGGCGCAGTGGAAACACGTTCTCTGGAGTGATGAATCATGCTTTACAATTTGGCAGTCTGACGGACAAATCTGGGTTTGGCGGATGCCAGGGGAACACTACCTGCACCAATACATAGGACCAACTAAAGTTTGGAGGAGGAGGAATAATGGTCTGGGGCTGTTTTTCATGGTTCAGGCCCCTTAGTTCCAGTGAAGGGAAATCTTAACGCTACAGCATACAATGACATTCTAGACGATTCTGCGTTTCCCGTGGCACTCACATCTGCAGCCGTCATACCGCTCAGGAAGGAGACGCGTTCTGCCTCCTAGAGATGCACGTACTTTGGTGCGAAAAGTGCAAATCAAACCCAGAACAACAGCAATGGACCGTGCGAAGATGCTGGAGGAAACAGGTACAAAAGTATCTATATCCACAGTAAAATGAGTCCTATATTGACATAACTTGAAAGGCCTCTCAGCAAGGAAGAGGCCACTTGTCCAAAACCGCCATAAAAAAGCCAGACTAAGGTTTGCAACTGCACATGGAGACAAAGATCGTACTTTTTGGAGAAATGTCCAAAAATAGAACTGTTTGGCCATAATGACCATCGTTATGTTTGGAAGAAAAAGGGAGAGGCTTGCAAGCCGAAAACACCATCCCAACCGTGAAGCACGGGGGTGGCAGCATCATGTTGTGGGAGTGCTTTCCTGCAGGAGGGACTGGTGCATTTCACAAATAGATGGCATCATGAGGCTGGAAAATTATGTGGATATATTGAAGCAACATCTCAAGACATTAGTCAGGAAGTTAAAGCTTGGTTGTAAATGGGTCTTCCAAATGGCCAAGCATACTTCCAAAGTTGTGGCAAAATGGCTTAAGGACAACAAAGTCAAGATATTGGACTGGCCATCACAAAGCCCTGACCTCAATCCTATAGAAATTGTGTGGGCAGAACTGAAAAAGCATGTGCGAGCAAGGAGGCCTACAAACCTGAATCAGTTACACCAGCTCTGTCAGGAGGAATGGGCCAAAATTCACCCAGCTTATTGTGGGAAGCTTGTGGAAGGCTACCAGAAACGTTTGAACCAAGTTAAACAATTTACAGGCAATGCTACCAAATATTAATTGAGTGTAAACTTCTGACCCACTGGGAATGTGATGAAAGAAATAAAAGCTGAAATAAATCACTTGCTCTACTATTATTCCGACATTTCACATTCTTAAAATAAAGTGGTGATCCTAACTGACCTAAATTTTGGAATTTTTACTTGGATTAAATGTCAGGAGTTGTGAAAAACTGAGATTAAATGTATTTGGCTAAGGTGTATGTAAACTTCCAACTTCAACTGTACATGCATACTGACGCCACACACACTTTCACACTCACCACATACAGTGGGGCAAAAAAGTATTTAGTCAGCCACCAATTGTGCAAGTTCTCCCACTTAAAAAGATGAGAGGCCTGTAATTTATCATAGGTACACTTCAACTATGACAGACAAAATGAGAAAAAAAATCCAGAAGATCACATTGTAGGATTTTTAATGAATTTATTTGCAAATTATGGTGGAAAATAAGTATTTGGTCACCTACAAACAAGCAAGATTTCTGGCTCTCACAGACCTGTAACTTCTTATTTAAGGGGCTCCTCTGTCCTCCACTCGTTACCTGTATTAATGGCACCTGTTTGAACTTGTTATCAGTATGAAAGACACCTGTCCACAACCTCAAACAGTCACACTCCAAACTCCACTATGGCCAAGACCAAAGAGCTGGCAAAGGACACCAGAAACAAAATTGTAGACCTGCACCAGGCTGGGAAGACTGAATCTGCAATAGGTAAGCAGCTTGGTTTGAGGAAATCAACTGTGGGAGCAATTATTAGGAAATGGAAGACATACAAGACCACTGATAATCTCCCTCGATCTGAGGCTCCACGCAAGATCTCACCCCGTGGGGTCAAAATTATCACAAGAACGGTGAGCAAAAATCCCAGAACCACACGGGGGGACCTGGTGAATGACCCGCAGAGAGCTGGGACTAAAGTAACAAAGCCTACTATCAGTAACACACTACGCCGCCAGGGACTCAAATCCTGCAGTGCCAGACGTGTCCCCCTGCTTAAGCCAGTACATGTCCAGGCCCGTCTGAAGTTTGCTAGAGAGCATTTGGATGATCCAGAAGAAGATTGGGAGAATGTCATATGGTCAGATGAAACCAAAATAGAACTCTTTGGTAAAAACTCAACTCGTCGTGTTTGGAGGACAACGAATGCTGAGTTGCATCCAAAGAACACCATACCTACTGTGAAGCATGGGGGTGGAAACATCAGGCTTTGGGACTGTTTTTCTGCAAAGGGACCAGGACGACTGATCCGTGTAAAGGAAAGAATGAATGGGGCCATGTATCGTGAGATTTTGAGTGAAAACCTCCTTCCATCAGCAAGGGCATTGAAGATGAAACGTGGCTGGGTCTTTCAGCATGACAATGATCCCAAACACACCGCCCGGGCAACGAAGGAGTGGCTTCGTAAGAAGCATTTCAAGGTCCTGGAGTGGCCTAGCAAGTCTCCAGATCTCAACCCCATAGAAAATCTTTGGAGGGAATTGAAAGTCCGTGTTGCCCAGCAACAGTCCCAAAACATCACTGCTTTAGAGGAGATCTGCATGGAGAAATGGGCCAAAATACCAGCAACAGTGTGTGAAAACCTTGTGAAGACTTACAGAAAACGTTTGACCTCTGTCATTGCCAACAAAGGGTATATAACAAAGTTTTGAGAAACTTTTGTTATTGACCAAATACTTATTTTCCACCATAATTTGCAAATAAATTCATTAAAAATCCTACAATGTGATTTTATTTTCTCATTTTGTCTGTCATAGTTGAAGTGTACCTATGATGAAAATTACAGGCCTCTCTCATCTTTTTAAGTGGGGGAACTTGCACAATTGGTGGCTGACTAAATGCTTTTTTGCCCCACTGTAATTTATTTTGTTGTCACTCTTTCCAATTCCAACTTTGTCATGCTTGTCAGCACAGGCTCTGAGAATAACAACTTCCTACTGGTCTAGAACAGAGCAAGTCCCGCAAGTCCTGATTGGCACAGTAGATGATGGGGTTCAACTCGCAGTCCAGGTAGAGCATCACCGGCGACAGGTTCTCCGCTAATCAGGTGCAGGGGATAGGTCCAGTCTAACCAGGAGTATCCGCTGTGGTGAGAGGGGTCAGATTGACGAAGGGGACCCAGTATCTACAGGGAAACCGACCCCTACACTGAGAAAGAGATTTCAAGCTTTTATATATATGGGCTCTGCCTCTATCAGCAGATAGAGCTTGTTTGTACTATGACATTTGTAAAAGAGTGCCACCATCAGGCAGGTATATGTAAAGTAAAACACATTCACAGAAGTAAGCTACAGTCAGAACACTGGATAAAAAGAGGATATACGAGTCCTTAGTTTGATCTCCTAACAGTAACTCAGGGAGAGAAGTGTGTGTATGTGAGAGATAGAGAAGTCACGCTCAGAGTTAATAACAATTACCTGTAGGATTTTTACCAGTAGTACAAGACAGTTCCCAATGACCCCCAGCACCATCTCCATGCTCAGAACTGCCACCAGCACTGACCTCTCAACCCTCGTCCACTACTGCTGTACTGTTGGCCCACTCGTTCACTGAGCGATGGAGAAGAGAAAGAACAGTGATTATAACTTAGATATAAATGAATTCAGCCAATTACTGTTGGTTAGTCAAATTATACAATATTGAAAGCCTCACAACGTGTAGAAAAATCGTTGATATTATAGAATAATTCATGTAATTGTAATACAGTAGCGTACTTACTTTTAAGACTGATATTTAGTCCACAACCATGAGGAGATAGAGGGAGTTATGGATGGGAGAGTGAAGATTACACAAAGTGACGTCACCAAAAACACCATCTCCAATTAAAACTATCCTGCTTCATTTACTAGCAAATGCCGTATCAAGCATTGGTGTGTGTGTGTGTGTGTGTGTGTGTGTGTCTGTGAAATATCACTACTACATACTGAATGGAGCACAATCAATTCAAAACAACAACGATGCATTTAATAATTTCACGTAGCACTGTATTTTAGGATAGAAAATAATATTCTCAAACTTTTGAACTCGCCACATCAAACATGGTGACTTTTTGACGTTCAACACGAGATCTCTGTCATAACGTTCTTTCACTTCCTGCCCACGCCGATTGCGCTTCCTAATTCGTCCGCTGTTCTGGTTTAGAAGGCCAAATAGCGACAGGTCAGTGAGTTTCAAGTTATTTTATCAACTACATCATTATTTGCAATGATTTTAAATATATTTTACAACAATATATATTTTTTACAATAATATATTTTATATTTATACCTACTTTTGGTGCTTGTATGACCGCTGTTTTTACAGCTAAGTGACATAACGTCAGTCATTGGAAAAGTCCTTGAGGATGGTATGGCTAACCAGTTGCTAGCCGGCTCGCTAATACCTATCTAATAAGCATTTGTCATAGTGTATAGCGTTTTGGTATTTAGCTTTTTGTGAGTAAGACATTTTGCTACAATATATTTGCTACAATATATCATGTCACGGGGCCTGGGTCACCTGGGTAGACGGTTGACTTTTGTTTTCGGGGACAACAGTCTTGCTAGAACACTTATATCCTCAACTAGCGAGATAACGTACTGGCTAACCTCTGATGTCAACAGATATTCAGCAGTGTAGTAGCTTCTCTCGCATCGCATGCTGTCATCACAAGGACCAGCTGAGCGCTGACATAAGGGTCATAATGATCATCACACATTAACGATTTTCTTAACAAGCACAAATACGAACCTGTTTAACAAGCACAATTTCGAACCTGTTAGCTATGGAACTTCGTTAGCTATCTACCTATTTCTTGACCAGGCACATCTTTACATCATGTCATGACAAACAAAGTAAGACCAATGCCGGTTTTCTGAATGAATGCAATGTACTGTCTTATCTGGCAATAGATTTCACATTGTCGGTTTGATAGATCATTGACCCTTTACAAAAAAATATTGGCCAATTTATGTGCATAGACCCTGTATTGCACCTGTTCCGTGTCACATGGTTAATAATAACATGTTTCTGTTTCTTTCTCTACCTCTTTCTTCCTGTGGCGTTGGAATTTTCCAGGCATGTCTGCAGCGTTGCGTGTACTATATTCTGTGTCCCGGCCAGGTAAGACCTCACCTGAAGAGGGAGGGATGGAAAGATGGATGGATATTGATGATGTGGTGCACTGCTTTATTGATAGGAAAGTCAAATTGGTCATCAACAGTTCAAATTTAGGCTCTACTCAGTTATTTGGGGTAACAGTGGTTACAGATACCCAAAACACATCTCAACTGTCTATGAAGATACTGATTATAAGTCGCTCTGGATAAGAGTGTCTGCTAAATGTGAAACTGTAAGACGAGTCAATGCTATTATTTGTTAGTTGTCATTGAAGTCTTCTTGCTAATTGTTGACCTCTTGTGGTGAAAACATTTCCCTGGTAGCGCCATTCCATCCTCTGCCTTATGTCATAATTTTACTCCTTTCTTTTTTTTTTCACAGGCACCATTGCGGCTGGACACAATCTTGTGCGTCCAATCAGTCTGTCGGCCCAGAGAGAGGGATTCAGTAAGTACTGCCTCTTCCCCCGGCTCTCAAGGCACGTTAGTTTTGCATCACTGGGTGCCCCGGGTGGGCGGCATTTGCACATTCCATTAGTCCTCAAGGGACATCCCCCACCCATCCGGGGCACCGGGAAATTCAAAACGAGCACACCCAGTGTCTCTCAAATACACCTGACCACTGTATTCCCCACACAGCTGCACTTTATTTGCCTTTGATTAGTATGAATGTTCAGACACGCATTCAACATTAATATCACTCTTTTTCTCTCTACGCCCCTCTCTTTCTCCCTCCCGTCCCTCTCTCTGTAGAGTATGTGAATGCTCAGGATCTGCCCACAGACATGAAGTCCATAACAGACAGAGCCGCTCAGACTCTGCTATGGACGGAGCTCTTCAGAGGTCAGTTTCACTCCTGACTCTTCGTGACACCAACCCCCATGTCTGAAATGGTGCTATATTCCCTATATAGTCCACTACTTTTGACCAGGGCCCATAGGGTGTCATTTCAGACACAGCCACTGAATAACCTGGTCCCACATTTTTTTGTTGGTATTTTGCAAACTCCTATGACAACTTTCATAGGAGTTGACAAGAGGGCACCAAAAGATCAGGGACCAGCCTTGCAATGACTGTTATAAAGGCTACATACTGACAAAGTAGTCTTTACCTGAACTCTGTACTTGTACGGTGCCATTTTGGATGCAGCCGGTGTAGTGTATAACATCACTTCCTGCTCCGCCAGGATTGGGCATGACCATGAGCTACCTGTTCAGAGAGCCGGCCACCATAAACTACCCGTTTGAGAAGGGGCCCCTGTCTCCCCGTTTCCGCGGTGAGCACGCCCTGCGCAGGTACCCCTCTGGAGAGGAACGCTGCATCGCCTGCAAGCTGTGTGAAGCCATCTGCCCCGCCCAGGTACATAGAAACACACCTGTTTTGGCCTGTTGCACCAGTTGGGCGTAAAAACGTGGTCTTAAATGCTAGGTCAGGCGTAGCTACGTCAGACTTTGTGATCAGAATTTCCACCTGTTGCACCAACCTAAAA
Organism: Oncorhynchus mykiss; assembly: GCF_013265735.2. Taxonomy (NCBI): domain Eukaryota; kingdom Metazoa; phylum Chordata; class Actinopteri; order Salmoniformes; family Salmonidae; genus Oncorhynchus; species Oncorhynchus mykiss. The sequence continues at coordinate 17,552,415 of NC_048583.1, read as the reverse complement.
TAAGACTCGTCGTAGCTAAGTCCCGTGTAAGCAATGTGCGTTCATGAGATTTAATGCTTCATAATCAGGGATGCAATCGAGTCACCTTTCGGCACAATTCGGCGTTTTGAAACCAAAATAGATGACCTACGTGATTCGTGTAGAGACGATGAGAAAAGTTTGGTGGGGGTGACTTTGGATCACTACTGGCTGGATCACTACTGGCTGTAAGCGAACGAGTGATGCGCATTTTGGAGCAATACTGTCTGTATCCAGGGCTCAGCGAATCGTTCACGTAACAGAATGCAGCGCAGCACGTGACTGAAGAGAGAAGAGAGAACCAACTTGTCCGTTACAGTATCAGTGCATGCTCTGGAAAGGCAGCTTGCCTGAACGATAACGAAGAGGCAATGTTAGGTGAGAAGCCTGACCACGGAGACGGGGGTGAGAAGGTGATGAAGTGTACAGTCGTGGCCAAAAGTTTTGAGAATGACACATATTAATTTCCACAAAGTTTGCTGCTTCAGTGTCTTTAGATATTTTTGTCAGACGTTACTATGGAATACTGAAGTATAATTACAAGCATTTCATAAGTGTCAAAGGCTTTTATTGACAATTACATGAAGTTGATGCAAAGAGTCAATATTTGCAGTGTTGACACTTCTTTTTTAAGACCTCTGCAATCCGCCCTGGCATGCTGTCAATTAACTTCTGGGCCACATCCTGATGGTAGCCCATTCTTACATAATCAATGCTTGGAGTTTGTCAGAATTTGTGCGTTTTTGTTTGTCCACCTGCCTCTTGAGGATTGACCACAAGTTCTCAATGGGATTAAGGTCTGGGGAGTTTCCTGACCATGGACCCAAAATATCTATGTTTTGTTCCCCAAGCCACTTAGTTATCACTTTTGCCTTATGGCAAGGTGCTCCATCATGCAGGAAAAGGCATTGTTCGTCACCAAACTGTTCCTGGATGGTTGGGAGAAGTTGCTATCAGAGGATGTGTTGGAACCATTCTTTATTCATGGCTGCGTTCTTAGGCAAAATTGTGAGTGAGCCCACTCCCTTGGCTGAGAAGCAACCCCACACATGAATGGTCTCAGGATGCTTTACTGTTGGCATGACACAGGACTGATGGTAGCGCTCACCTTGTCTTCTCCGGACAAGCTTTTTTCCGGATGCCCCAAACAATCGGAAAGGGGATTCATCAGAGAAAATTACTTTACCCCAGTCCTCAGCAGACCAATCCATGTACCTTTTGCAGAATATCAGTCTGTCCCTGATGTTTTTCCTGGAGAGAAGTGGCTTCTTTGCTGCCCTTCTTGACACCAGGCCATCCTCAAAGTCTTCGCCTCACTGTGCGTGCAGATGCACTCTCACCCGCTTGCTGCCATTCCTGAGCAAGCTCTGTACTGGTGGTGCCCCGATCCCGCAGCTGAATCAACTTTAGGAGACGGTCCTGATGCTTGCTGGACTTTCTTAGGCGCCCTGGAGCCTTCTTCACAACAATTGAACAGCTCTCCTTGAAGTTCTTGATGATCCGATAAATGGTTGATTTAGGTGCAATCTTACTGGCAGCAATATCCTTGCCTGTGAAGCACTTTTTGTGCAAAGCAATGATGATGGCACGTGTTTCCTTGCAGGTAACCATGTTTGACAGAGGAAGAACAATGATTCCAAGCACCACCCTCCTTTTGACGCTTCCAGTCTGTTATTCGAACTCAATCAGCATGACAGAGTGATCTCCAGCTTTGTCCTCGTCAACACTCACACCTGTGTTAACGAGATAATCACTAACATGATGTCAGCTGGTCCTTTTGTGGCAGGGCTGAAATGCAGTGGAAATATTTTGGGGGGATTCAGTTCATTTGCAAGACAAAGAGAGACTTTGCAATTCATCTGACCACGCTTCATAACATTCTGGAGTATATGCAAATTGCCATCATACAAACTAAGGCAGCAGACTTTGTGAAAATTAATATTTGTGTCATTCTCAAAACTTTTGGCCACGACTGTACTTCATGATTTGTAACCGAAAAACAACTGTCATTTGGAAAGTTTGAGGTGAGGGAGAAGGTGTGGCTTGTTAAGTATCTTGCTAGCTGGATCAAATTCTTCGTTAGCTAGCCAGAGACATGTTGAGCAAAATTTTCCAACTTCTCTGATCAAATAATTGAGTTTATGGTGTGAAAATTTGCTTGCTAATAAAGTCAGACAGCTATTAACATTAGTAACCTAACCAATTCGCTATAGTATTAACTGGTATACGACTCCTTGCTGTTATAACGTTTTAGTTGCTTACTGGACCCTGGCAATTGTTGATGATTAACTTACAGGAGAGTGAGACCAAATCATGGACGCTGGACAGAGTGGATTTCAGTTGTAACAAAAAGGCAGTTTATTGGTCAAAAGATATCTTGTCCTGCAGTTTAACGTGCACGGACCTGATTCATATAGCTCAGAAGGAGTTAGCTGAAAAAGGGGCTTAGACAAAGGTTACAGCAGTTTTTATACATAGAATAATGTAGGTAGAGTCTTGTCGTGACGCCTTCTGAATGGTCCCGAAGGGTTGGAGGCGGACCTGCTCTAGCCAGAGCAGGAGCCCCATTGGTGCACAGCAGAGTCTTCTGCTCTGGGCACCCGACCAGTAGAGGGGGGATGAAGTCATACTCCTGCTCCTTACTAGACAGCTCATAGACGGCTTACGCCCAGGTGGTGCAACGGGTATGATTTCTTTTTCGGCGTTAAGTGCATTTTACGTCTGAGTAGAGTTACGACCAACTGGAGCAACCATACCCTGTAGTGTTTACACGACTGTACTATTCACATCTGCATATCCCTACCATTCCCAGGGCATTAAAACACCTGCACTTTGCAATGTAAATACATTCATGGCTGCGCAGATCCCTACATATTGCACTCTATAGGCCCTGGTCAAAAGAAGTGCACCATTTACAGAATATGGTGCCATTTGGGACTAATCCTATGTCTGCCCCCCCCCCCCCCCCCCCCTTCCCAATGCATAGGCCATCACCATTGAGGCAGAGCCCCGTTCAGACGGCAGCAGGAGGACAACGCGCTACGACATCGACATGACCAAATGTATTTACTGTGGCTTCTGCCAGGAGGCCTGTCCTGTTGATGCCATCGTGGAGGTGAGCAGAATCTTCTACACCTCTACTGTGGTCGGTGTCCCAAATGGCACCCTATTCCCTACTGAGTGCACTACATTTCACCAAAGAGAGTGCACTATGTAGGTTAAAGAGTGCCCCTCTATCATAGCTTCCTCTGTAGATGTTTGGATGTTCAAATTCCTGTGACTGAGGTTGGCGTGAAGGACCTGTAAAACTATTTGGTGTGGTGTCTCTCCTCCACCCCCCCCCCCCCCCCCCCCCCCCCCCCCCCTCTCTCTGTCTCTTTCACCTCTCTCTCCCTCAGGGCCCCAACTTTGAGTTTTCCACAGAGACCCATGAGGAGCTGCTCTACAACAAAGAGAAACTGCTCAACAACGGAGACAAGTGGGAGGCCGAGATCGCTGCCAACATACAAGCTGATTACCTCTATCGATAGACAGACAGGCTGGCTGACGAGCGCACACACACCGACAGACTGATCGACCGTGCTCTGTTGATAACTATGAAACACACACAGATGCGGTATGACAAACTGGCACACACATTGTATAGATATCCTTCAGCCTCTTTGACACAGACACACGTCCATCCATACTGTACTGTTGATCCAAATCAGTGTTCACACCCAGACCTGTTTCCAGAGATCCAGACAGCACTGTTTATCTATATTGCATAGATATTGAATGTGACTTGGATGATTGGGACAAAATAAACAGCAGGGAGCCACAGCTCTCCAGAACCAGGTCTGTGTGGACCACTGTCAAAATAAGCTCAGCTCACCTACAGAGAGATGCACCCTCGGTCTCCTGTACCGGCAGCCAGCCCACAGATACCTATCCTGGGGCACATTCAATAGGGATATGTTGTGGAAATTTTCATAAAGAAATTACATCAATAGAGTTGACATGATTCTTTATTCTACTTGTCAATGAGGCATGTTTGTTCTACATACCATATGTCTGAATGTTCCACAACGCTGTGCCCTGCTGAACGCACCCCTGATGTCTATGCTCAACAGTACTGTCTATCTGATTCGAGGTAAGATATTGCCCCAAACCACAGATCTAGGATCAGATCAAATTAACTTGAACCAGTAGGGACAAGGGAAAAAAATCTGACCATGTGTTAGTGGTTAGGGACAACTACCTACTCTGTGTCCCAAATGGTACCTTACCTCAAATATAGTGCACTACCTTTGACCAGGGCCCATAAGACTGGTCAAAAGTAATGCACTATATAAGGAATAGGGTGGCTTTTGAGACGCAGTCCTACTCTGTTTTAAGGGCGGCGTGTTATCATTTTGTCGGAGAGTAATGCACAACCAGTTGGCACATGATACTCGGGCTCTATTATAATTATTATTATTATTATCCTCAAACTAGAGAATATATTAGCCTGCTGCAAACACAAAGTTACATGGGGGTTTGTTGTCATGATAATTGTACAAAGGTTAAGTACTTGTGGACTTGAAATTATGAAGAATAAATATTGTTCTGTCCTAAGTTTTAAAATGGCCTGCAGCGTTGTCTTTTAAAGTCCCATTGAAGTCAAAGGTGTGATTTTCCTGTGTTTTTATATTTTCATACTATGAGGTTAGAAGAGTACTGTGGAATTGATAATGCCCTTTTAGTGTAATAGCTGTTGAAAAGACTGCATGTTACCAGGTGGTAAATTAGTTATACAGTGCATTCGGGAAGTATTCATTCCCTTTGACTTTATCCAGATTTTGTAACGTTACAGCCTTATTCTAAAATTGATCAAAAATGTTTTTCTCAATGACAAAGCGAAAACAGGTTTTTAGAAATGTTTGCGCATTTATAAAAAACAAAAACAAGTACCTTATTTACATAAGTATTCAGACCCCTATGATACTTGAAATTGTGCTCGGGTACATCCTGTTTCCATTCATCAATGTTAACATGTGAGAGGGGGAGGAGGAGTTGGGACTTAACAACCGGTCGTAAATTTAGAGAGAACTTTCTCTTTCTGGCCTGCAGTATTGGGAAAGAAATCCCTTTGTTACAGAGTGTGGCCTGCCTAAAAGGTCTAACGGCCAAAGAAGAACTTTGGAACAATTTTTCTAACATAAAGAATGTGGGAAATGGTCAGTGGGGACTTCAAGAATAAACCTGTCGCATTGTATATTTTGTGATGTCATTAAGGATGTTATATCAAGGTAACTGTAACTCTGAAAGTGTACGTGTCCTATGTATTAAGTTAGCATCTAAATGTTGTAGAAATTATATGATTAAATATGAGAATACTTTTGTGATTTTAGCCTTCTAAATTATAATAGTTTTTTATGAGAACTTGTGCCCAGTCAGTAGCCACGCCCAAGTGAGCTCAGTTCTTTTCAACATGACTGAATGACCTCCAAGGCCAGAGTGCTTAAAAGGACTCGCTAAGAATTAGCATACAGTCCAGAGAACGTGAGGCTGCGGTCCACATGTTGAAATGGTTAGAAACTTTGTGAACCAGACCAAAACATGCCAGGTTGCTGCTGGCGTGTAAAGTGGTCTCGAGCTGAACCCTGAATAATCAATTAGAGACCAAGCAGATGGACGGTATAAACCGGGCGTCACTTGCTTTTTCCTATTTTGTTGCCTTACAACCTGGAATTAAAATGGATTTTGGGGGGTTTGTATAATTTGATTTACACAACATGCTTTCCACTTTGAAGATGCAAAATATTTTTTTCTTGTGAAACAAACAATAAATAAGACAAACTGAAAACGTGCATAACTATATACCCCCCCCCCCCCCCCCCCCCCCCAAAAAAAAATGAGAGCATCTCCACAGAGAAACTCTGGAACTCTGACAGAGTGATCATCAGATTCCAAGGCCCTTTTCCCCCAATTGCTCAGTTTGGCCAGGATGCCAGCTCTATGAAGAGCCTTGGTGGTTCCAAACTTCTTCCATTCAAGAATGATGGAGGCCACTGTGTTCTTGGGGTCCTTCAATGCTGCAGAAATGTTTTGGTACCCTTCCCTGGGTCCATTGTGCGCTGCCCTATGTGACTCCCAAACATAGCCGGTTGTGATACAGACCAGGATCGAACCAGGGTCGGTAGTGACACCTCCAGCACTGAGATGCAGTGTCTTAGACCGCTGCGCCACTCGGGGGCCCTCATGGCTTTTTTTTTCACTGACTTGCACTGTCAACTGTGGGATCTTATATAGACAGGTATGTGCCTTTAAAAAATTGTGTCCAAATTATTTGAATTTACCACAGGTGGACTCTCAATCAAGTTGTAGAAACATCTCAAGGATGATTAATGGAAACAGGATACACCTAAGCTCAATTTCGAGTGTCATAGCAAAGGGTCTGCATACTTATGTAAATAAGGTATTTCTGTTGTTTATTTTTGATTCAGTTGGAAAAAAACTTTTTCGCTTTGTCATTATGGGGTATTGTGTGTAGATTGATGAGAGAACAATTATTAAATCCATTTTAGAATGAGGCTGTAACCTATCAAAATGTGGAAAAGGGGAAGGGGTCTGAATACATTCCCGAATGCACTGTATATTGTTTGTAGTTACTTCCTGATTTAATAGTGCTATTTAACCGTTATACCTTGATGTTAAGTGATTGTTTCCTCTGTTTGTTCCTAGACAAACCAGCTTTACTCACCTGTGACATTTCTTATAATTTGAAGCCTATAAAAGACCAACAAACCTGTTTCAATAAAAGGTCAAAAGGCTACCCTCTCCTTGTGTTCTTGCAGACATACCCATTGCGTTACCTCCCACCCATCTTACCCACACTTTAAGCTATTTTACCAACCATTACTACTGCAGGCACAATACCACTACTATAACTGATTTCAAAACCATACATATTTTAAAACAATTTAGCAAGCACTTCACATTCTCTTCAGGAAGTGTACTTTTCGGTGATCACTGTCAGCTGAAATAGAACTTACAGTAGCTATCTGTCTAATAAATAAACTATCAGTAGGTCTACATACAAACCAATTCTACATATTTTTGGTACCACAAAAATACTTTTAAAGATGCCCCCATATTTATGTCCCCAAATAATAGCCTAAAACATTTGAATCATTACATCATCATTCAAATAAAATCAAACTTAATTTACACTGAGCGTCGGAAGTTTACATACATTTAGGTTGGAGTCATTAAAACTTGTTTTTCAACCATTCCACAAATTTCTTGTTAATCTTGTTAACAAACTATAGTTTTGGCAAGTCGGTTAGGACATCTACTTTGTGCATGACACAAGTAATTTTTCCAACAATTGTTTACAGACAGATTATTTCACTTATAATTCACTGTATCACAATTCCAGTGGGTCAGAAGTTTACATACACTAAATTGACTGTGCCTTTAAACAGCTTGGACAATTCCAGAAAACGATGTCATGGCTTTAGAAGCTTCTGATAGGCTAACTAACATCATTTGAGTTAATTGGAGGTGTACCTGTAGATGTATTTCAAGCCCTACCTTCAACCTCAGTGCTTCATTGCTTGACATCATGGGAAAATCAAAAGAAATCAGCCAAGACCTCAGAAAAAATTGTCGACCTCCACAAGTTTGGTTCATCCTTGAGAGCAATTTCCAAAAGCCTGAAGGTACCACGTCCATCTGTACGAACCATAGTACGCAAGTATAAACACCATGGGACCACACAGCCGTCATAACGCTCAGGAAGGAGATGCGATCTGTCTCTCAGAGATGAATGTACTTTGGTGCGAAAGTGCAAATCAATCGCAGAACAACAGCAAAGGACCTTGTGAAGATGCTTGAGGAAACAGGTACAAAAGTATCTGTATCCACAGTAAAATTAGTCCTATAATCGACATAACTTGAAAGGCCGCTCAGCAAGGAAGAAGCCACTGCTCCAAAAGCGCCATAAAAAAGCCAGACTACGGTTTGCAACTGCATATGGGGACAAAGATCGTACTTTTTGGAGAAATGTCCTCTGGTCTGATGTAACAAAAATAGAACTGTTTGGCCATAATGACCATCGTTATGTTTGGAGAAGGGGGAGGCTTGCAAGCCAAAGAACACCATCCCAACCGTGAAGCATGGGGGTGGCAGCATCATGTTGTGGGGGTGCTTTGCTGCAGGAGGGACTGGTGCACTTCACAAAATAGATGGCATCATGAGGATGGAAAATTATGTGGATATATTGAAGCAACATCTCAACACATCAGTCAGGAAGTTAAAGCTTGGTCATAAATGGGTCTTCCAAATGGACAATGAGCCCAAGAATACTTCCAAAGTTGTGACAAAATGGCTTAAGCACAGAAAACAGGGGAGGAACTGGGGGAAGAAAGGTGACTTCTGTATTGTTGGAAATGGTGCCAGAGCTACAATGAGGGAGTTCAGTTCTTGTGCCCGACAGGATACAGCCAGACCCAGAAGATGGTATCCCGGAGAGGGTCTCATGGGGGAGACCTATTCTTTTCTTTTGAACTATTATTTAAATAAACACCTTTGAAACGGAGCTAATCCTACTCTGTCCGTGTCTGATCTGTGTAAACGTCTAGACCACAACCCCTGGTCTGCCACAAGGGACAAAGTTAAATCCCATTTCAACAGCTCAGACACGAGACGTATGTGCCAGGGTCTATAGACAATCACGGATTATAAAATTGAATCTGCCACATCGCAGACACCGTCTTGCTTCCGGACAGACTGAACACCTTCTTTGCTCACTTTGAGGATAAATCAAATCAAATCAAATTTATTTATATAGCCCTTCGTACATCAGCTGATATCTCAAAGTGCTGTACAGAAACCCAGCCTAATACCCCAAACAGCAAGCAATGCAGGTGTAGAAGCACGGTGGCTAGGAAAAACTCCCTAGAAAGGCCAAAACCTAGGAAGAAACCTAGAGAGGAACCAGGCTATGTGGGGTGGCCAGTCCTCTTCTGGATGTGCCGGGTGGAGATTATAACAGAACATGGCCAAGATGTTCAAATGTTCATAAATGACCAGCATGGTCGAATAATAATAAGGCAGAACAGTTTAAACTGGAGCAGCAGCACGATCAGGTGGACTGGGGACAGCAAGGAGTCATCATGTCAGGTATTCCTGGGGCATGGTCCTAGGGCTCAGGTCAGTTGAAACTGGAGCAGCAGCACGGCCAGGTGGACTGGGGACAGCAAGGAGTCATCATGTCAGGTAGTCCTGGGGCATGGTCCTAGGGCTCAGGTCCTCCGAGAGAGAGAAAGAGGGCCAAACAGGAAGGATATAACCCCACCCACTTTGCCAAAGCACAGCCCCCACACCACTAGAGGGATATCTTCAACCACCAACTTACCATCCTGAGACAAGGCTGAGTATAGCCCACAAAGACCTCCGCCACGGCACAACCCAAGGGGGGGGGGGCAACCCAGACAGGATGACCACATAAGTGAATCAACCCACTCAGGTGACGCACCCCCTCCAGGGACGGCATGAGAGAGCCCCAGTAAGCCAGTGACTCAGCCCCTGTAATAGGGTTAGAGGCAGAGAATCCCAGTGGAAAGAGGGGAACCGGCCAGGCAGAGACAGCAAGGGCGGTTCGTTGCTCCAGAGCCTTTCCGTTCACCTTCCCACTCCTGGGCCAGACTACACTCAATCATATGACCCACTGAAGAGATGGAAGGTTGAGACAGAGTTTGCGTCTCTGACATGGGTAGGCAGACCGCCTATAAACATAGATTAGGAATCATTACTAATGTCTCCGTATCTTGCATTACTTATCTCAAATGTATACACTGTACTCTATACTATTCTACTGTATTTTAGTCACTTTAATTGTGTGTAAATATTGCATCACCCATCTCATATGTATATACTGTATTCTATACTATGACACTATCTTAGTCCAATGCCGCTCTGACATATGTATATATTCTTAATCCATTCCTTACTTAGATGTACGTGTATTTTGGGTATATGTTGTGAAACTGTGAGATATTACTGGTTAGATATTACTGCACTGTCAGAGCTAGAAGCACAAGCATTTCGCTATACCCGCAATAACATCTGTTTAACACGTGTATGTGACCAATACATTTTATTTGAACTTTAGCTAGCTGGCTAACATTAGCTAGGTTACGGGTTAAGTTTAGGAGAGAGGTTAAAGGTTCAGGGGAAGGGTTAGCTAGTATGCTAAGTAGTTGCAAAGTAGCAAAAAAGTAAGTGATTGATAAAATGGTGATGAGATTCAAACGCGCATATTTTGGTTACTAGACGTTCGCATTATGTGCCTACCTATCCACCCCGACCAACCGCCCTCCTATCATATTTGCCTTAAGTAACTTTCTGTCTTATGTGACCATGCCAAACGTAACATATCATACTAATGAGTGTCCTGGGTGTATGTTTACAATGCCAGCCTAGTCTGAGACCGGGCTGTTTTTTCTTGATAACCTTGATAATCTGCTGATTTCATGATGCCTTGCACATGTTCATGGTCCCCAGTACCAGAGGCAGCAAACCAACCCCACAGCATTATCGAAACTCTCCCATGTTTGATTGTAGGGAGGAATGCTGTAGGAATGCTGCATTTGGTGATATGTTACTGTAGTCATACTTGAGATATCGTTTTTCAATGGGAGAAGTTTAAAAAAACAATTTTTTGAAGTGAGCCATCAAAACAACTTCATGGCTACCGACGTGAATGCTACGGGGCGGTAATCATTTAGGCAGATCACCATCGCTTCCTTGGGCACAGGGACTATGGTGGTGTGCTTGAAACAAGGAAGAGGTTGAAAATGTCAGTGAAGACACTTGTCAGTTGGTCCGGGCATGCTTTGAGTACACGTCCTGGTAATCTGTCTGGCCCCGCTGCTGTGTGAATGTTGACCTGTTTAAAGGTCATTCTCACGTCGGCTACCGAGAGCGTTATCACACAGTTGTCCAGAACAGCTGGTGCTTATGTGTTGCTTGCCTCGAAGCAAGCATAAAGGGCAGGCTGCGTATGGTGAGCTGTAGAAGCTGAGCTGGGGCCTGGTAGGGCTGAGCTGCGGTCAGGTAGGGCTGGGCCGGATACTGGTAGAGCTGGGGCCTGGGCTCCAGCCTGGTATGGATGGGCCGGAGGCTAATGGGGTTGAGCTGATTGCTGAGCTGGGGCCTTGGCTGGAGCCTGTTTTGGCTGGGCAAGAGGCTGGTAGGGCTGAGCTGGGGCCTTGGCTGGAGCCTGTTTTGGCTGGGCAAGAGGCCGGAAGGGTTGAGCTGGGGCCTGGTTTCGCTGGGCCAGGGGCTGGTAGGGCTGAGTTGGGGCCTGGTATGGCTGGGCCAGGGGTTGGTAGAGCTGAGCTGGGCCTGGTATGGCTGGGCCAGGGGCTGGTAGGGCTGAGTTGGGGCCTGGTTTGGCTGGGCCAGGGGCTGGTAGGGCTGAGTTGGGGCCTGGTATGGCTGGGCCAGGGGCTGGTAGGGCTGAGTTGGGGCCTGGTTTGGCTGGGCCAGGGGCTGGTAGGGCTGAGCTGGGGCCTGGGCTGGAACCTGGTGATGGTAACTGGCTGCCTGGAGAGTGTAAGAGTCCTGGGGGTAGGGTTGGCCACTCTGGTAGGGGCTGGTTTGACCAATTGGTTGGCCTAGATTGGAGCCTGGATAGCCTGGGTTGAACCATCAATTAACCAAGTTTTGAGATGCAAGAGCAAGCTTCATGTAATTGTAACCTTATTTGGAGCATAAAGCTAGAAAGTCATGTGTGACTTGAAGGTCCAATGCAGCCATTTTATCTCATTATCAAATCATTAACTACCTTACTGTGATTATTTTCTATTAAAATGACAAAAAAAGAAATAGCTTCTTAGCAAATAGCAATTTCTCAAGTAATCATTTTTCTAACACCGTCTGAGAGTGTTCTGAGTGGGGAGGGGAAAATGGAAAATGACCTGTTGTTGGCGGAGAGCCTTGTAACTCTCTTTCTAATTGGTCTATGAACTGGTCCTGTATGGCTCAGTTGGTAGAGCATGGTGCTCACACTATCAGGGTAGTGGGTTCAAATCCTGGAGTCTTCCCCACATAAAATGTATGCACGCGTGAATGTATGTTGCTTTGATTAAAGTGTCTGCTAACAGATGTATAAAATATAGAACTCATTTAATACATGGTGATGTCACCAGGCAGAGGACTTTCAGGCGATATTTTCTAACAGCTCTTACACTAAAAGGGCGTTAGCCACAATTTAACAGTATTATTCCAACCTCATAGTGTGGAAGTATATATAAAATAAAGTGTTTGAGCGCACTGGGCCTTTAAAAGAAGATGCCGCAGGCCATTTGAAAACATGATTTATTCAACATCGAGTCCACGAGTATGTAACCTTTGTACATTTCTCATGAAAAAAAAAAAACCTTGAACTTTGTTTGCAGAAGGCTAATATATCTACTAGAGTTTGAGGATAATATTAATAATAATGATAATAGTTCTAATAGAGCAACACACACGTGCCTGAGTCTATCATGTGCCAACTGGTTGTGTAAAGTTTTCTAACAAAATGACAACACTCTGCCCTTAAAACACAAAGAGTAGGACTGCGTCCCAAAAGCCACCCTATTCCTTATATAGGGCATTACTTTTTACCAGAGTCTTATGGGCCCTGGTCAAAAGTAGTGCACTATGTAGGAGGTAAGGTACCATTTGGAACACAATGTATGTAGAAGAAGAAGAGTCAGCCAGCCTGTCTGTCTATCGATAGAGATAATCAGCTTGTATGTTGGCAAAGATCTCGGCCTCCCACTTGTCAAGCAGTTCCCCTTTGTTGTGGGTTTCTGTAGAAAACAAAAAGATAACTAAGTTAGATGTCAGTGCTCGACTATCTGTAGGCATATTTAGTGAGGAAACTGTGGCACTTTTACACTCTCTATTCTATAGGCATTTTGAGTCTTCTATCAAAATGCCCGATAATGCTTGTAGGAGATGTCACGGCGACGTTGGTCAGCTAAGCTTATGTGCAGAAACACGTCATGGAGTCTAATGGTCGTCTTGCGCCGAACTGTGCATGTGCAGGCCGTCAAATCAAAGTCCCTCCTTCGATATGAAGTTGTTTTGACAAATGAAAACATTAGTTTGTCACAAGGTTGGAGTAATAACATGTTCAACTACTGAAGACAATGGCTCCAATCTAAGTTGTGCCTTTTAGATTGAGAAAATGAAAAACGAAGGAATCATTTTTCACTTCTCTCATTGGCTTCTCAAATGGCAAACCCTGGCCTGGTCTGCTTTTGTCTGTTTCACAAGCATTCTCAGAAGTCTCATGATGTTGTGACTCTGGGTTTAGAAACTCGGTGCTAGTATAGTTTTCTCAGCCGACACTATCGGCCTCTACGAGTAAACATTAGCCATGTTAAGAAATGCATCATAGACCAGCGCTCTTACATGAGACATGTTGAAATATTAGAGTAACTCCAGATAAAGTGTGGTCCAGCCAACCCCGCTGGCCACAATCTGCAAACCTCCAAAATGACCTGCACAATAACAAAGGTAATGCGTGCGTCTCTTTCAGGTGCTCACAAGCTACATTTCACAACGAACTCGTTACATTGTACAATACAAAAGTATCTCCTCGTCGTAACAAGAGCTGCGTTTCCATCAACTTGTCCAGTGAATTTGTTGACATTTAGAACGTTTACATAGGAAATAAATTTGACAATTGCCTGCTGCGATGTGTTTCCATTTAACAGTCTTGTCTCGATTTAAACAACTGGACATAATGACATCACAACAAAACAATTAAAATAAACTACAGTGTCGAATAAAAATGAAGTTGTTGAAGTGTTTGCCATTTAGGCAAATTGTGCATAAATAAATTGGCGACAGCCTGCATGTCCTCCCTCCTGCAGTACCTTCAGAAATTATTCACGCCCCTTGACTTTTGCCAAATTTGGTTGTGGTACAGCCTGAACATAAAATCGATTAAATTGAGATTTTGTGTTTGGCTAACTCTTGGCAAATTCTTCTGTATACCAACCCTATCTTGTCACAACTCAACTGATTGGCTCAAACGCATTACAAAGGAAAGAAATTCCACAAATGAACTTTTAACAAGGCACACCCGTTAATTGAAATGCATTCCAGGTGACTACCTCATGAAGCTGGTTGAGAGAATGCCAAGAATGCCAATTATAAAATATATTTGGTTCCTACATGATTCCATATGTGTTATTTCATAGTTTTGACGTCTTCACTATTATTCTACAATGTAGAAAATAGTACAAATAAAGAAAAACCCTTGAATAAGTAGGTGTGTCCAAACTTTTGACTGGTACTGTACATACAGTGCACTCAGAAAGTATTCAGACCCCTTGACTTTTCCACATTTTGTTACGTTACAGCCTTATTCTAAAATGGATTAACTATTTTTTTTCTCAATAATCTACACACAACGCCCCATAATGACAAAGCAAAAACATGTTTTTAGAAATGTTTGCACAAAAAAAAGCTGAAATATCACATTTACATAAGTATTCAGACCCTTTAACTCAGTACTTTGTTGAAGCACCTTTGGAGTCTTCTTGGGTATGATGCAACAAGCTTGAAGTACCTGTATTTGGAGAGTTTCTCCCATTCTTCTCTGCAGATCCAATTTGGCTCACTCTTCAGCTGCAAACTGCTCCTAAATCTTCAATGTTTGATGGTTGCCTTTGACCAACTGCTGTTTTCAGATCTCATCGTAAGTTTTCGATGGGACACAAATCTGGACTCATTGGTGGTCACTCCAGTCCAGTGTTTCTTATTGAACCATTCCTGGGTGCTTTTTTTATGTTCTTGGGTTCGTTGTCTTGCTGGATACCCACGACCTTCGACGGAGACCTAGTTTTTGGACACCGGGTTGAACACTCCACTCCAAAACCCCTTGATAATCTGCTGATTTCATGATGCCTTGCACATGTTCAAGGCCCCCAGTGCCAGAGGCAGTAAACCAACCCCACAGCATTATCGAAACTCTCCCATATTTGATTTTAGGGAGGAATGTTGTAGGAATGCTTAATTTGGTGATACATTACTGTAGATATTGTTTTCCAATGGGACAAGCAAAACAAATAACTGGAGATTTTTTGTTGTTGAAAAGTGCAAGGGGGACAACTGTAGCCAGGGATTGCACATACTGTCTAGACAAACCCAGAGGGGTTGCAACTTTTTATGTGTAAGAGATTGAGACAGCAGAAAAGAGGAAATACATCTGAGATTAGGATGGAGATTAAGAGGTATGGAATAGGTATATAAGGAAGCAGAGCTGAGTGAAAGAGAGCATCTGAAGCAAGGAGAAGCAAGAATAGAGGAAAAAGACGACATTTACATACACCAAGGTAAAACCCAAATATTTGATTCTGTAATGAGAAAATGCACCTCTCTCTCATTTGTCTCTGAGTGTGCCGGGGTCTGGTCGTGTGCCCCCACAGATCGGAACTCCCAGTTTCATTTAAAAAACACATATAATAACATTGATCTTTTCACAACAGCTGAAGAGAAGTGAAGATCCCATGATGAAGGTCCTACCCATTCTGGCCGTGATGCTACTCGGGACGTCTGCCATGGTGCTCAATGGTCTAAACTCCACCGGTACAGTAGCCTTCCCTCATCATCTCAACACCACAGTGACTGATGTAGATTCTCTCAGTAGAAGATGTATTTTCAAGGCCGGTTACTCTGACCCGAGAATAAGCCTAATCCTGGACTGAAAAGCACACTCAAATTAGAATAGCCATGTGAAGTTCTGTGTCTGCCCACATAAGAAAATATATGCTATAGTATACATGTAAATACTATAGTATTCACTGCAGCGTGAATACTATAGGGGTCTAAGACAGACCTCGATTCTGCTCTTTTCTATAACCTGTAGGGAACACAATATTTGGTATATACTTGGCATGCAGGTTTCTCACTTATGGGTGGAAAAATTGAATTGCAATATGGGTGAGGGAAATGGGCAGGTTATATGCAAATAAGATAGTATAGTATTTACTATAGTTTTAAAAAAGTGTCGTGTTTTGCGGAAAATACTGTACTATTTACAACAGTGTTTTTTTGTGTGGATAAAACTGTAGTATTTACTATAGAATTCTACAACATTCTATAGTAAGTACTACACATGCTTGAGAGATACAACAGTGTGTAGTGTAGTGTTCCACAGTTTACTATGGAATTCTATGGTAAGTACTGTAAGATTCTATAGTAAACTGTAGTTTTTTTTTCATGTGGGTGGGAAACCAGCCCTGTGAGTATATGGACGGAGCCTCTCTCTCATATCCGTCCTTTTAATCTCTCCCTTGTTCTCCCCTTGTCCTTTTAGAACCGAGGCAAGTCTCTGGGAAGGTCAAGGACTTTCCTCAATGTCCTGGCCATTCTACCTGGTATAAACTGGGGCACAAATGTGTTAAGCACTTCAGGGAGGAATTGGACTTTCAATCTGCTGAGGTAAATTCAGACTTCTCTAAGGTTTTAGTCTACAGACCCATGTTCTCTCAGTTACTTGACCTTTATTTAGGCAAGAGAGTCCCATTGAGACCAATGTCTCTTTTCGTTAAAGGTAGACATACCGTAGTGAACCTCTGTATCTCTGCATGATACGCAAAATTACCACCATAACTAACTCTCAAAGCCGCATGCTGTACTCTAGTTCAGGTTATCCACTCCATTGTCTTTACCCGTGTCCAGTGTTGTGCATTAGTGTCTAACTCTAAATGGATTTTGATGATGACAACTCTCTCTTTCGTTTTCTCATTCATTCATTCTCACCCACACAGGGTTTCTGCCACTCTCAAAAGGACAAATCTCATCTGATATCAATCCACTCCAGCCAGGAGAACAAGGATGTGGACGTTTTTGCTCAGACGTTCAGCAGAGATTCCCCTCGCATCTGGCTTGGCGGTTTTACAGTATCTGACCCCCTTCAGGTGGCGGTTTTAGACTAAAAAGGGGCAGTTTCCCGGACACAGATTGACCTGGACTAAAAATGATTATTGATGGAGTTTCTTTATTGAGTCTGCTTTTTAGTCCAGTACTAGGCTTAATCTGTATCCAGGAAACCACCCCAGAGATTCACCATTCAATTTGATCATCATTATAAAAACCAGGTGGACAACAGTGTTCATGCCCCCCAACGCCTTCTGTCATTATGCTTTGTCTCTTTGTCTGTCTGTCTGTCTGTCTGTCTGTCTGTCTGTCTGTCTGTCTGTCTGTCTGTCTGTCTGTCTGTCTGTCTGTCTGTCTGTCTCTGTCTGTCTGTCTGCCTGCCTGTCTGTCTGTCTGTCTGTCTGTCTGTCTGTCTGTCTGTCTGTCTGTCTGTCTGTCTGTCTGTCTGTCTGTCTGTCTGTCTGTCTGTCTGTCTGTCTGTCTGTCTGTCTGTCTGTCTGTCTGTCTCGGTCGGTCTGTCTCTCTCTGTATCGCTCTCTCTTTCTCTCTCTCTCACAGCCTCACCGCTACCTCTGGACTGATGGGTCCCCCATGAACTACTATTCCTGGCTTCAGAACCCCAGGCAGCCATCCGGTGACGGACAGTGCATGGAAATGAACTGGCAGCGTAAGCAAGAGAAGTCAGGGATAATGGGAGGGGAGGGAGAGAGTGATGGAGGGAAGGCAGGCGGAGAGGGAGGGAGTATTTTTTTAAATTTAACTAGGCAAGTCTGTTAAGAACAAATTCTTATTTAAAATGACAGCCTACCCTGGCTAAACCCTAACCAGGACGACGCTGGGCCAATTGTTCACCGCCCTATGGGACTCCCAATCACAGCTGGTTGTGATACAGCCTGGAATTGGACCAGTGCCTGTAGTGACACCTCTAGCACTGAGATGCAGTACCTTAGACCGCTGCGCCACCCGGGAGTAGGGGGCAAGGGAAAGAGGGGACATGACAGAGCGACTTACAGGAGCAATTAGGGTTAATTGCCTTAATCAAGGGCACATCGACAGATTTCTCACCTAGTCAGCTCTGGGATTTGAACCTATGCTCTTAACCGCTAAGCTACCAGCTACACCAAATTCAGTATGCTGATGTATTCAGAATTGTGTTAACTATTGTGGAAAAGGGAGTGGGATGTTTTTGATTTGAAGTATGACAAATCTCATAGCTTTGTGTTATATAGATCAGTGGCCATGTGGTTAGAGTGACTGTCCTGAGTTTGAGTCATACCAAAAAGCGGACAGATTCCTCATTGCTTGGCACTCAGCATTAAAGTGAGGTTTTGAGGGTAAGGCCCTGCGATAGACTAGTGTCAAGGCATTGTACTTGTATTAAATGATACGTCAAAAGCCTCATGCTACAGAAACAGTAGATAGGCTCATCTCGTTCTGTCTTGGACAAGGCTGCTTAGCTACTAATGTAGCTCAAAACTCTCTAAAAGGGATTTAATAATGGATAAAACTAACTTTTTCATTTTATCTCTCCATCTCTATTTATCTAGGCAAAGGGGACTGGAATGATAAGCCATGCAGCCAAACCAATTACTTTCTGTGTGCCTTCATACCTGGTGAAAGAGAGGAAACGAAAGGAGGAGAAGAAGAGGGGATGGTGGAAAAAGGGAGTGGGAGGTTTATCCTTTAAAGTAGATGACAGATGAGCAGTATAGCAGTATATACTACCTGTCAGATACGCTTTGCATTACAGCTTTCTCCGACATCACGACCCCAGGACCCTGTAAATTGTTAGAGAAAACCCACTGCTCAAAGACAAAGCCTTTGTCAGCTAAAAGTTCTCACCGTCACAGTCAGTTTCAGTCCGCCCAAAGATTTAATGAAACAACTGATTGTATTAGAAACTTCTAAACACATTGCATTTGAAAATTCTATCTAGGCCTATTGTCAGAAAACAGTAAAACAGTTATTTTCTTTAGGAATGTAGTGGAGTAAAAGTATGTTGTCAAAAATAGAAATAGTAAAGTAATGTACAGATTCCCCAGAAAACGACATAAGTCGGACTTTACACCACTGCAGTTGAGAATTCTATCTAGGCCTATTGTCAGAAAACAGTAAAACAGTTATTTTCTTTAGGAATGTAGTGGAGTAAAAGTATGTTGTCAAAAATAGAAATAGTAAAGTAATGTACAGATTCCCCAGAAAACGACATAAGTCGGACTTTACACCACTGCATTTGAGAATCCTATCTAGGCCTATTGTCAGAAAACAGTGTAACCCAATCTATTTTCAGGGGGAATTGTGTTGATAAAATGCTGCTTCACTTGTTTGTACTATGAAACACTGCGCATTGCTTGACTAGCAAATAAAAAAAGAATACAAAAATCTCTTCATTAATCAATAATCGTTGCATGACTTTCTTTTGTTGACCTGACCTTAATTAGCAACCAGATGGGGACAAGGGGTCAATACATAACAGTACAGCCTCATCTTATTTATAGATGGACAACCCACTGGGTGGACTTGACAGATTTAGAATTTAGCCTACTACCTTTCCATTCGGTGCCCTGTTTGAGTAGTGTGCCCAAAACAGAGAGCATGCGTGATATTTACTTTGCGTGTGTTTTTATGCATGCTATTGATCAGAGAGAGAGATTAATCTAAACTTCAGCGCCACAGGTAACTTCCACAAAGCTGTGAACGAGCTGAGAGACAAGGCAAGAAGGGCCTTCTATGCTATCAAAAGGAACATCACATTCGACATACCTATTAGGATCTGGCTAAAAATACTTGAATCAGTTATAGAACCCATTCCCCTTTATGGTTGTGAGGTTTGTGGTCCGCTCACCAACCAAGAATTCACAAAATGGGACAAACACCAAATTGAGACTCTGGAAGCAATTCCCAAACCTTCCATTACAAAGCCATCACCTACAGAGAGATGAACCTGGAGAAGAGTCCCCTAAGCAAGCTGGTCCTGGGGCTCTGTTCACAAACACAAACAGAACCCACAGAGACCCAGGACAGCAACACAATTAGACCCAACCAAATCATGAGAAAACAAGAAAGTATTACTTGACACATTGGAAGTAATTATTAAAAAACAGAGCAAACTAGAATGCTAATTGGCCCTGAACAGAGAGTACACAGTGGCAGAATACCTGACCACTGTGACTGACCTAAACTTAAGGACTATGCCTTGCTATTGAGAAAGATCACCATAGCCTGTTTTCTCTTGAGAGCCAGGTCTGCTTATGTGCAACACTGCCCACAAAACCTTCTGACAAATATACAGTACGACAATATTAGAGACACATATTTCCCTTAAATTACACAGATCCACAAAGAATTTGAAAACAAACCCCATTTTGGGTGAAATATCATTGTGCCATCACAGCAGCAAGACTGTGACCTAATTGCCACAAGAAAAGGGCAATCAGTGAAGAACAAACACCATTGTAAATTCAACCCATATTTCTGTTTGTTTATTTTCCCTTTCCTACTTTCACTATTTGCACATCGTTACAACACTGCATATACACGTAATATGACATTTGAAATGTCTTTATTCTATTGGAACTTCTGTGAGTGTAATGTTTACTGTAAATTTGAATTGTGTATTTCACTTTTGTTTATTATCTACTTTACTTGCTTTGGCAATGTTAACATATATGTTTCCCATAACAATAAAGCCATATTGAGCAGACATTTTGTAAAAAAGATTGCTTGTTTTGTTTGTTTAATGACCATATGCTAATGACCATTTAGCCTACTAAATCTTTTTACAACTAACTTTGAAGCTTATTTTTGGCCAAGTCACTGGATGTATCAGTAGGCTAATGAATTGTAATGGTCTAATTTGGTAACCGTTTAATTAGTGGTTGTAGATTAGAATATCTATTTTTGATAGTTTAGAGATTGTGACAGTGGCAACACAGTTTTGAAGATGAAGGACCGACTGGAACAGTTGAAGGCGGTAAGCTTAGTCTTTTTATACACTTGTTCATGTTTTCGTGGCCTTGCTTGCTATTAGCTTAACATATAACCGTTGCTAATCATATAGAATGATATAATAGGGATGGGGGGCGTATCTGATTTACTCGTTTGTTGTTGTCGAGGTATCTGATTTACTCGTTTGTTGTTGTCGAGGTATCTGATTTACTCGTTTGTTGTTGTCGAGGTATCTGATTTACTCGTTTGTTGTTGTCGAGGTATCTGATTTACTCGTTTGTTGTTGTCGAGGTATCTGATTTACTCGTTTGTTGTTGTCGAGGTATCTGATTTACTTGTTTGTTGTTGTCGAGGTATCTGATTTACTCGTTTGTTGTTGTCGAGGTATCCGATTTAGGAGTGTGTTTTTGTCGAGGTATCCGAGATTTAGGAGTGTGTTTTTGTCGAGGTATCCGAGATTTAGGAGTGTGTTTTTGTCGAGGTATCCGATTTACGAGTTTGTTTTTGCGCACCAGATGCAGTTGGTTCCGGATGAGCGGTTTGACCACACTGTTTGATCCCATTTTCAGGCCTAGATAAGCAGAAATAGCCTAGTTGAACATTGGGCTAATAAACATTAGAGTATTAAGTTATTCTAGGAAGGTGGTAGGCCTAATTGGGGTGTGATGATATTTAGGCTGTTTATTGGTGGTGCGTTACAAATGGAGTTGGGTGGGTAGAGAGAGGGGAACAGAAGGGTTGATTAAGGAAATATGAAATGATTGTTTTATCCTAATTTCCTCCACCTCTTCCAAGGTCTCAAGGTTATCGATGTACTGTAGGCTATTCATTGCAGCTTGTGTGCATCGCAAGCCTTATTCTGTCTGGTAATTATTTTTATAAAACTTTACAGTGGTTTTAAAACACATTGTTTCACTGACATAAGAACCACTAAAAAGCCTGTGAGTGTGATTATCTCACTACAAACCTACCACCACAACAACTCTGCTGGCTCTGTGTGTGTGTCAACAGAAAATGTGATGTGGCTGGGGACGATGTGGAGGTTCCAGTGGAGAACCAAGCCTTTATGGATGACTTCTTCGCCCAGGTATTTCTTCCACCGAAGTCAGTCCCTCTCCTTGTTCGGGCAGCGTTCGGCGGTCGATGTCACCGCCGCGCCACCTTTCATTTTCCATTTGTTTTGTCTTCTTTTCTTGCACACCTGGTTTACATCTCCTCATGATTACTATGTATATTTAGCCCTCTGTTCCCCCCCATGTCTGTGTGGGGTATTGTTTATTGTCTAGGTTGGCACGCTTCCGGCTGGTTTGCGCCTGGTTTTATTTGTTACCCGTGATTTGTGGCAGCCGGTACTTTGTACTTGGATGTTGTACTTTGTGCTGCCTCACTTGTTCTTTGGACATTTGTTTTTGTGACGCGGTTGGGTTCTGTTCTTACTAGAGGTCGACCGATTACGATTTTTCAACGCCGATACCGATACCAATTAACACATCGACAACAGCCACCCTTGAAGCAGCGTTACCCATCGCTCCACAAAAGCTGCGGGGAACAACTACTCCAAGTCTCAGAGCGAGTGACGTTTCAAACGCTATTAGCGCGCACCCCGCTAACTAGCTAGCCATTTCACATCGGTTACACCAGCCTAATCTCGGGAGTTGATAGGCTTGAAGTCATAAACAGTTCAATGCTTGAAGCACAGCGACGAGCTGCTGGCAAAACGCACAAAAGTGCTGTTTGTATGAATGCCCACGAGCCTGCTGGTGCCTACCACCGCTCAGTCAGACTGCTCTATAAAATCATAGACTTAATTATAACATAATAGCACACAGAAATACGAGCCTTTGGTCATTAATATGGTCGAATCCGGAAACTATAATCTCGAAAACAAGACGTTTATTCTTTCAGTGAACTGTTCCGTATTTTATCTAACGGGTGGCATCCATAAATCTAAATATTCCTGTTACATTGCACAACCTTCAATGTTATGTCATAATTATGTAAAATTCTGGCAAATTAGGCAGCCCAAACTGTTGCATATACAGTGGGGCAAAAAAGTATTTGGTCAGCCACCACTGTACGCTGACTCTGCGTGCAATGAACGTGAGAAGTGACACAATTTCACCTGGTTAATATTGCCTGCTAACCTGGATTTCTTTTAACTAAATATGCAGGTTTAAAAATATATACTTCTGTGTATTGATTTTAAGAAAGGCATTGATGTTTATGGTTAGGTACAGTCATGCAACGATTGTGAATTTTTTTCACAAATGCGCTTTTGTTAAATCATCCCCCGTTTGGCGAAGTTGGCTGTCTTTGTTAGGAAGAAATAGTCTTCACAGTTTGCAATGAGTCATGTTAGAATGCAATATTAACTAAATATGCAGGTTTAAAAATATATACTTGTGTGTTGATTTTAAGAAAGGCATTGATGTTTATGGTAAGTAAGCACCGCGAGTAAGCACCGCATCGATTATATGATTATATGCAACACAGGACACGCTAGATAAACTAGTAATATCATCAGCCATGTGTAGTTAACTAGTGATTATGATTGATTGTTTTTTATAAGATAAGTTTAATGCTAGCTAGAAACTTACCTTGGCTTCTTACTGCATTCGCTTAACAGGCAGTCTCCTCGTGGAGTGCAATGTAATCTGGTGGTTAGAGCGTTGGACTAGTTAACTGCAAGGTTGCAAGATTGAATCCCCGAGCTGACAAGGTTATGAAAACTTGAAATCGGCCCTAATTAATCGGCCATTCCGATTAATCAGTCGACCTCTAGTTCTTACTATTGCCTCTGTAAAGTGCTTTGTTGTTCACTCATCTCTGCTCTCCTGCGCCTAACTTCCATGCATCAACTGCACCCACCATTGACAGAATACCATACCCATGATGGATCAGCAGGAGCAGGTGCCCCTGTTATAGGGGTAGAGGAGTGCGTCCAGGAGCATGCAGCAATGCTCTACCATCTCGGCGCCGCCATTGACCGCGTCGTCCAAACAATGGACCGCTGGGAGAGACAGGGAGTCCCTCCAGCACCCCCAGCAGCACAACAGGGGCCTCCACTAATCGCTACTAACCACTAACCCTGCACCCGGTTCCGGTGGGATTCGTCTCGCCCTCCCCAGGGAGTACGATGGGACGGCTGCCCGCTGCCAGGGTTTCCTGTTGCAATTGGAGTTATATCTGGAGACCGTCCACCCGGCTCCCTCGGGCCGTGAGAGGGTGTCCGCCCTTGTCTCGTGCCTCTCGGTGAAAGCCCTGGAGTAGGCCAACGCCGTGTGGGTGGAAGGAGATGCGGTGCTGGACCACTTCGAGGAGTTTACCCATCGTTTCCGAGCAGTCTTCAACCACCCGCCTGAGGGTAGAGCGGCCCTCTGTTGCACACCTGTTTTTGCATGTAATTTTTCCTGAGTTTTCCCGCATTCCCAGCATTATAGACAGAGCATTCGCTCATAGTTTAGGGATCCCCATTGTTCCAGTGGCTGTGCCCTTCCCAATTCACGCTCTAGATAGCTGACCCTTAGGGTCCGGGTTTATTAGGGAGGCCACCGCTCCCCTGGGCATGGTGACGCAGGGGGGTCACAAGGAGAGAATCAGTCTCTTCCTCATTGATTCTCCTGTGTTTCCTGTGGTGCTAGGCCTTCCCTGGTTAGCCTGTCATGACCCCACTGTCTCGTGGCAGCGGAGGGCTCTCACGGGGTGGTCGCAAGAGTGCTTGGGGAGGTGTTTAGGGGTTTCCGTTGGTGCTACTACGGTGGAAAGTCCAGACCAGGTCTCCACCGTGCGCATTCCTTCCGAATATTCCGATTTGGCTCTCGCCTTCTCCAAGAAGAAGGCGACTCAATTACCACCCCATCGTAGGGGGGATTGTGCAATAAACCTCCAGGTAGATGCCACACTTCCCAGGAGTCACGTGTATCCCCTGTCACAGGCGGCGACGGCGGCTATGGAGACATGTCTCTGAATCCCTGCATCAGGGGTACATTCGGTCCTCCACTTCACCCGTCTCCTCGAGTTTATTTTTTGTGAAGAAGAAGGAGGGAGGTCTGTGCCCGTGTGTTGACTATCGTGCCCTAAACCAGATCACTGTGAAGTACAGTTACCTGCTACCTCTCATCGCCACAGCGATTGAGTCAATGCACGGGGCGCGCTTCTTCACCAAACTAGATCTCAGGAGCGCTTACAACCTGGTGCGTATCCGGGAGGGAGACGAATGGAAGACAGAGTTCAGTACTACCTCAGGGCATTATGAGTACCTCATCATGCCGTACGGGTTGATGAATGCCCCGTTAGTCTTCCGAGACACTTTTTTTTTGCACTGAAAAATGAAAAAAAAAAAAACTTATAAGGAGAAATGCAGGTTTTAACTAATTAAACAACAAAGAATATGATCTACATGATCAGTCTCTGTGTGTAAAATAAAGTGGTTAATGGGAACCTAACTCACAGCTAAAAAAATTCAAGATAGCAATCCAATGTCATTTGTTGCCTAAACTTTACTGCAAATGCCACTTAAGTCTTGAGAAAAAAACTATACACTAATATTGCAGTTAGCCATGACAGCCTTTATAATAGAACACTTGTGACCACACAAACATAAATATTGCACTTGGGAAAAAAACATCTTAAAGTAGAAAAGAATGAAACCAAAATGCATTCTATTTTTTCTCTATTATATATATATATATATATATACACACTATACTATAGACATCGATCAAGTGCACAAGGCTACATGTGTGCAAAAATAACGTTCACTAAATTAAAAAAATATATATACACTGCTCAAAAAAATAAAGGGAACACTTAAACAACACAATGTAACTCCAAGTCAGTCACACTTCTGTGAAATCAAACTGTCCACTTAGGAAGCAACACTGATTGACAATAAATTTCACATGCTGTTGTGCAAATGGATTAGACAACAGGTGGAAATGATAGGAAATTAGCAAGACAAAGGAGTGGTTCTGCAGGTGGGGACCACAGACCACTTCTCAGTTCCTATGCTTCCTGGCTGATGTTTTGGTCACTTTTGAATACCACTCTAGTGGTATTATGAGACGGAGTCTACAACCCACACAAGTGACTCAGGTAGTGCAGCTCATCCAGGATGGCACATCAATGCGAGCTGTGGCAAGAAGGTTTGCTGTGTCTGTCAGCGTAGTGTCCAGAGCATGGAGGCGCTACCAGGAGACAGGCCAGTACATCAGGAGACGTGGAGGAGGCCGTAGGAGGGCAACAACCCAGCAGCAGGACCGCTACCTCCGCCTTTGTGCAAGGAGGAGCAGGAGGAGCACTGCCAGAGCCCTGCAAAATGACCTCCAGCAGGCCACAAATGTGCATGTGTCTGCTCAAACGGTCAGAAACAGACTCTACGAGGGTGGTATGAGGGCCCGACGTCCACAGGTGAGGGTTGTGCTTACAGCCCAACACTGTGGAGGACGTTTTTCATTTGCCAGAGAACACCAAGATTGGCAAATTCGCCACTGGCGCCCTGTGCTCTTCACAGATGAAAGCAGGTTCACACTGAGCACATGTGACAGTCTGGAGACGCCGTGGAGAACGTTCTGCTGCCTACAACATCCTCCAGCATGACCGGTTTGGCGGTGGGTCAGTCATGGTGTGGGGTGGCATTTCTTTGGGGGGGCCGCACAGCCCTCCATGTGCTCTCCAGAGGTAGCCTGACTGCCATTAGGTACCGAGATGAGATCCTCAGACCCCTTGTGAGACCATATGCTGGTGCGGTTGCCGCTGGGTTCCTCCTTATGCAAGACAATGCTAGACCTCATGTGGCTGGAGTGTGTCAGCAGTTCCTGCAAGAGGAAGGCATTGATGCTATGGACTGGCCCACCCGTTCCCCAGACCTGAATCCAATTGAGCACATCTTGGACATCATGTCTCGCTCCATCCACCAACGCCACGTTGCACCACAGACTGTCCAGGAGTTGGCGGATGCTTTAGTCCAGGTCTGGGAGGAGATCCTTCAGGAGACCATCCGCCACCTGATCAGGAGCATGCCCAAGCATTGTAGGGAGGACATACAGGCACGTGGAGGCCACACACACACTACTGAGCCTCATTTTGACTTGTTTTAAGGACATTACATCAAAGTTGGATCAGCCTGTAGTGTGGTTTTCCACTTTAATTTTGAGTGTGACTCCAAATCCAGACCCCTATGGGTTGCTAAATTATATTTCCATTGATCATTTTTGTGTGATTTTGTTGTCAGCACATTCAACTATGTAAAGAAAAAAGTATTGAATAAGAAAATTTCATTCATTCAGATCTAGGATGTGTTATTTTAGTGTTCCCTTTATTTTTTTGAGCAGTATATAATCCCCCTCACTCACACACGTGTTACTGTCAAGTTCAACACAACAAAAACAATATATTTGGGCTACACTGCAAATTATACACTTTCTGCCTGTGGACATCTGTTCTACAATGTGTTTGAGCAAAAGTGAGAAAGAGGGAAAGTGTGTGGTGGTCCTTTCACATCTATAGTGGCATCCAGCTTAAGCCAGGCCCAGCTCCAGCTCCACTTGATCCCTGAATCCACTCATTTTCACCTAATTCTCTCATTCCAAAAATGAACCACATACTGTAGAGGGAAAACATTAGTTAACAGATAGTGTTTTGTTCGATAGCTATTTAACATTTCACACAGATTTCCAGGGTCCAGTAAGCATCTAACGTGTTATAACTTGAGCGGCAAGGAGTTGTATACCAGTTAATACTATAGCGAATTAGTTAGGTTCCTGATGTTAGCTCTGAGAGTAAACCGTTTTCTTTGCTTGCACCTAGTTTTTTAAAACTTTCGCCTTTCATGCTTTGCCGCAAAGTTTATTTTATGGCTAGCTACGGAATCAGTTTCATTAGCAGTTGACATGATGCAAGCAGTTTTCAACAATTAGCTCATTTGCTTAGTAAGAAATGCCTCCAGTCTGAGTGATTTAAGGAGACCATATAAAAAATGGATGCGTGATGAAAACGTTCCTTTTCCTCGACACACCAGGTCAAGCAGGAACATTAAAGTGTTGTTGTTATATTGCCTTCGCTCGGTGTGAGCTCTAGAAAACTAGATTCATTTTTTTATGTAGCTACAACCCTATTACTATTTGGTGTGTTCAATTGCTTATGCTATGCTGTTACTGGTATGTATACACTAGCTGTATATCTGCTAGCTAGATACAGTAGCTAATGAACTTGCTAGCTAGATGGTACACTGACAGTGTTTGTATTCAGTATCTAGTTTCTAGCTAGCTACTTACAAACCTCAATCAACATGGCTCTGATTATTTAGAGTCATGTTGACCCACACACACAGACATTCAGTTTCTTAGCCTCACCCTTGTGAAGTCAGTGTCATGTATTCTAGCTAATATTTTCATTAGATAATGTTCTGTGTTGGTTTTCTCTGTTACTTTTGTAGGACCCTCTAACACACCCCAATCAACCTGGCTCTGATGATTTAGACCGTGATGATGCCCTTGAGATGGTTAGTGTCAAGTGCACAAACACACGCACACACACACACATTTGTTTTTCTATCCTTATAGGGACTTGAGACCTAAACTTGACCCAAAAAACATGTTCCATAGCCCTAAACATAACCCTAACTCTGATCCTAACCCTAACCTCAATTACCTAATTGTTAAGGTTAAAAATCACCTGGCCCTAATGCCTAACCCTAAACTTAACCCGCAATGCCTCAAACTAATAGTAACCCCAATTCTAACTCTATATCCAATTGTATGCTTTCCCCTAAACTTAACACCCAAGCCAAAAATCGCAATTCCCCTCATGGGGACTTGCCAAATGTCCCCACAAGGTCCAATTTGTCAGGTTTCTGTATACATGTGTGGACATCAGGTACCCACATAAATGTGGTACAAACACACACAGCCATTCAGTTTTTAGCCTCACCCTTGTGAAGTCAGTGTTATGTATTCTAGCAAATATTTCAGTTAGATGTTCTGTGTTGGTTTTCTCCATGTATTCCTAATTTAGGACCCCCAGACACACCCCAGTCAACATGGCTCTGATCATTTAGACTATGATGATGCCCCTGAGATGGTTAGTGTCAGGTTATTATAGGTTTCCTTCTGGCTTAAACAAATGTCTAAATATACTTTGCATCTAACTCTTTTCAGAATGAAGAAAGGATTTACCCTGGGGAATCAGTAACAAAGGGGCAATGCCTTATGGCAATAATGCTCTTTTTTCTGCGTCATCACCTGACTGGAACTGCCCTGATAGACCTACTTGCCTTGCTGAATTTGCTTGTCTCCAACATCTAAATATCTATTCAAAAAGTTTTTGGGTAATCCAGCCCTGACAGCTGTCTCTCGTTTATTTTGTGATGAATGCCAAAATTACTTAGGAAAGCAACCCGAAGACACAAATTGCTCACATTGTGGAATGTTCTTCATCAGAGAAACGAAATGTTTTAATTTTGTCAATACCTTTGAGGCTCCTTCTGCGAGATACACTGGAGAACCATAGAATAGATGTTTTGAGGAAAACGGTGAAGGAAGAAGAATATGAAATCGAGGATGTCATGGATGGAAAGATGTACCAAACATTACTGAAAGAGAAGAGGCTATCTGCATGAACCTGGAACTGTGATGGAGTACCCATTTTTAACTCTTCAAATTACTCAGTTTGGCCCCTTCCAATTTACCATAAATGAACTGCCTCACATACATTGGAAAGAAAATGTGATGGTTGCAGAATGGATACCTTTTTATTGATTAATGTTGCGATTTAATCCCATAACTTTGGAGAGAGAACAGTGGGATTCTGAAGAGGACAAAGGTCTTCTCCTTGATTTGTTCCTCAGATGCAATTGCCAGGCCAATCCTTCATTACTGTAAGCAATTCAATGGTGAATATGGTTGTGACTGGTGCTTGCACCCCAGTAAAGTTGTCCCCAAAGGCAGATATGTAAGATCCTTACAGTCAACAACTCCAAATTGAAAGATCACACAATCAATTTAAGTGATAATGCATTTCACGCTGCTCGCACTGACATTCCGCAAAATGGTGCAAAGGGGTTGTCAACACTGTTTATGCTTCTGTTGTCCAACCGAAGAGACAGAAGTTGTAGAGTTATGACGAGGAATGCATGTAGTCAGGCACAAAACCAAACACAATGTTGAACAACGGAAGCAAAAACAGGATACATGCAACTGTTTGAATCCACGGTACATAGGTCGACAAATGGCAGAATTAGACTCTCGACTGCCAAATCTCAAGCCCTCAAAGGAAACCACAAGAATGCCGCGATCACTGCATATAAGAACATTCTGAAAAGCATCGGAGTGTTGTGGATTTCCTGTTTTATTCAATGACTGTTCTGCCATTCAGCATGCATATTTTGCTTCAAGGATCTATTTCACAGCGTGACCTTAGATTAGCTCACATTTCTTTAGTCGTATTTGTCAAGAAAATGTTTCTTTCAATTGTCATCAGCTAATCCACCTTACTGATAGTGTACTGAATTGGAGACATCTTAAGGCAATGTCATCTTTTACATTTGAGGGTAACAATGGGAGTCTGAAATCTCTTTTCCATGGGACGCAGTGCGTTCCGCAACGAATTTGCCAGCTTTTCTTTCTTTGGCGAGTCATTCCCAAGCGTCTTAGTGTTTTAGGATTTCACCCAGAGTTAGAGTTCGGTATATTCCTTACAAAGCTTGCAGACAGGAGACTGAAAGGAGAAAAAATCTCAGGCTCCCTCAACACTCTTGGAAAATCTGTACCTCTTCACCTCAGAGCTTGTGTAAAACTTGCTGTAGAATAACTAATTAGCAGATCTGCTTCGTCCCAGCCTGTGGAGACATAAGGCCAATTAATTTATGAACAGATTGTTTATCACACAACTAACTACAAAATCTCAGAAAAAAAGGGATAATACCTCAGTCGTGTTCAAAAATGGACGTTGTGGACAACTGCTGTTATTTTTCTTTGTTAGACTGAATTGCATTTGTCAAACAAACTGCTTATGTCCACCTGTTCCCATTGTTGTGGTTCAACCATATGTAATTCAAGCTGACAGCTTGTTCATCAACCGCAATCTAGGCATCTCATCATCAAAAAAAGTGTGAAGTTGAGAGGTCGAGACAACAACAAAAAAGATATCAAGTGTAAATGTATTTATGTGGATTGCTGGCTTGTCCCTCTGCCAAACACTTATGAGAGAGATTAGTTATGGCTGTTTTTTAGTGAGCTGGTTGATGTTATTGAGCTGAGTTGATCATTAGAGCTGATTCTCATTTGCAATGGTGACCTGGCCAAGAAAAGCATCAACATACAGTGCCTTGCGAAAGTATTCGGCCCCCTTGAACTTTGCGACCTTTTGCCACATTTCAGGCTTCAAACATAAAGATATAAAACTGTATTTTTTTGTGAAGAATCAACAACAAGTGGGACACAATCATGAAGTGGAACGACATTTATTGGATATTTCAAACTTTTTTATCAAATCAAAAACTGAAAAATTGGGCGTGCAAAATTATTCAGCCCCTTTACTTTCAGTGCAGCAAACTCTCTCCAGAAGTTCAGTGAGGATCTCTGAATGATCCAATGTTGACCTTAATAACTAATGATGATAAATACAATCCACGTGTGTGTAATCAAGTCTCCGTATAAATGCACCTGCACTGTGATAGTCTCAGAGGTCCGTTAAAAGCGCAGAGGGCATCATGAAGAACAAGGAACACACCAGGCAGGTCCGAGATACTGTTGTGAAGAAGTTTAAAGCCGGATTTGGATACAAAAAGATTTCCCAAGCTTTAAACATCCCAAGGAGCACTGTGCAAGCGATAATATTGAAATGGAAGGAGTATCAGACCACTGCAAATCTACCAAGACCTGGCCATCCCTCTAAACTTTCAGCTCATACAAGGAGAAGACTGATCAGAGATGCAGCCAAGAGGCCCATGATCACTCTGGATGAACTGCAGAGATCTACAGCTGAGGTGGGAGACTCTGTCCATAGGACAACAATCAGTCGTATATTGCACAAATCTGGCCTTTATGGAAGAGTGGCAAGAAGAAAGCCATTTCTTAAAGATATCCATAAAAAGTGTCGTTTAAAGTTTGCCACAAGCCACCTGGGAGACACACCAAACATGTGGAAGAAGGTGCTCTGGTCAGATGAAACCAAAATTGAACTTTTTGGCAACAATGCAAAATGTTATGTTTGGCGTAAAAGCAACACCCTGAACACACCATCCCCACTGTCAAACATGGTGGTGGCAGCATCATGGTTTGGGCCTGCTTTTCTTCAGCAGGGACAGGGAAGATGGTTAAAATTGATGGGAAGATGAATGGAGCCAAATACAGGACCATTCTGGAAGAAAACCTGATGGAGTCTGCAAAAGACCTGAGACTGGGACGGAGATTTGTCTTCCAACAAGACAATGATCCAAAACATAAAGCAAAATCTACAATGGAATGGTTCAAAAATAAACATATCCAGGTGTTAGAATGGCCAAGTCAAAGTCCAGACCTGAATCCAATCGAGAATCTGTGGAAAGAACTGAAAACTGCTGTTCACAAATGCTCTCCATCCAACCTCACTGAGCTTGAGCTGTTTTGCAAGGAGGAATGGGAAAAAATGTCAGTCTCTCGATGTGCAAAACTGATAGAGACATACCCCAAGCGACTTACAGCTGTAATCGCAGCAAAAGGTGGCGCTACAAAGTATTAACTTAAGGGGGCTGAATAATTTTGCACGTCCAATTTTTCAGTTTTTGATTTGTTAAAAAAGTTTGAAATATCCAATAAATGTCGTTCCACTTCATGATTGTGTCCCACTTGTTGTTGATTCTTCACAAAAAAATACAGTTTTATATCTTTATGTTTGAAGCCTGAAATGTGGCAAAAGGTCGCAAAGTTCAAGGGGGCCGAATACTTTCGCAAGGCACTGTACCTTAGTTCAGGTCTGTCCAGTGTGAGGACATGTTAGGGACGGGCAGCTTCCAGGTAAAACGCATGCATTTAGTTTTGAGTAATAGTTGGAGATCACAGAATGTGTGTTGAATTGAATCTGTGTGATTCTAATAGTATCACACATTGATAACTTATCAGGGACATACATCAGTGATGCAAGGGCCATGACTTATATATTGTATTGTACATGTTAACCACATGTTCAGTAAAAAAAAAAAATATTTAAATAAAAAATAAATTAACATTAATATTACTGGTCTGTTTTTACTAAGATGCAGCGTGTTTTTAATTGATGTAATGTATTGAAAGTATCCATTCCAAAAATGCACACTACTTTAAAAGTAACCTGGTTATACCCATGTTGGCATATAAAATAAATATTGGTTGGCTTTCTGTTTTTGCTTGCAGGAAATGTTTTGGCTTGGATCATTTTCATCGCCTCAACTAGAATACTATTACAAACCCGACAGGAATAGTCTTCAATAACTTAAAGGGGAATACTACAAAAAATAATGCAGGAACGCTATTTAAATTCAGAAGAATACTATAGAGATACTGCAGAATATGTATACCATTAATCTTCTTACCATTGAAAGTTATTATAGGTCAAAAATACATACTATAGAGACTCCTATAATCATTCTATAGTATTTTCATGGCAAAATAATATATCATAGCATACTATAAGCTATTATTCAAAACATACAGTTTCTTATAGGAATGCTATAGCACTTTTTCGTAATGTGTCGAAAGCTATCCACAGGGATGCTGGCCCATGTTGACTCCAATGCTTCCCACAGTTGTGTCAAATTGGATATATGTACTTTGGGTGGTGAGCCATTCTTGATACACAGGAAACTGTTGAACATGAACTGTTGGGCTCCTACTACCATACCCTGTTCAAAGGCACTTCAATATTTTGTCTTTCCCATTCATATTGTAACGACCCTGGGTTTATACGCGCGGAAATCGACTCTGCTATGTCCTATGAATAGCATACATACACAATCCATGTCTCAAGGCTTTAAAAATCCTTCTTTAACCTGTCTCCTACCCTTCATCTACATTATTTGAAGTGACATTAATAAGGGATCATAGCTTTCACCTGGATAGTCTGTCGTGGGAAAAGGTGTTCCTAATGTTTTGTACACTCACTCAGTGTCGTTTACATGTTGTCAACAATCTAGGCCAACCCCCGTCGGTTTTGTTGCTTAACAAACAACCCGTCTGTTGGAGAAGCAGTTTCTGCCTATACTCATATTGTACTCTTTGATAAAACCATCAACAACCTTCTCTGTTGACCGTCAGAGATCACGTGATAGACACAAAAGCGTCACATTCATTAGCCAAATTAATCGAAGGCCAATAGCGCCTAGCTAACTGTCCCATCCGAAATCGTGGGGGTAAGTGTGGACGTAAGATTTTTGAAAATATTCGAAATTTACTCATCCATGTCAGAACACAGACATCAATTCAAAGATCTGAATACAGAATTAGAATTGTTGTATTGACACTCGTGCCTCGTCCTAAACAACGTTTGCAATTATGTTATTTAGCTAGCTAACGTTGTATAGCTTGTTAGCATAGTCAGAGAAGACGTTGGTTCACGGTGGCTAACGTTAGCATATCGACTTGTTCCACTCGAGCTGAGATTTATCAGTGCATCATGGTCATGCAGGGTTGTAAATGCAACAGTTTTGTTTTGATACAATGTCGTAAAAACAAGTTGTTAGGTACTGGACCAAGTGTGACGCGAAGCCTCGTGAAAAAGTGCTGTAGTTCGCTAAATATAGGGGGTAGGCGGTTTGACTGGACTTATTGCATATGTAACTATATCACGCTATAACTGCAGCAAAACGGTGTATACAGTTGGACCACTTCCATAAGGCAACAGTAGGTAGGTTTCTATTGGCCCAGGTTTATTCGACAAAAATGTCGCAAATAAAATCATTGCAACTTGTAATGGAAACGATAGATATAATGGCTGTTTTTTAAAGCTCAACAACATTTGTATTCGTATGACCGGTGCGTTTTTCTTTAATAGAAATGTCCGTATTTGGAGGAGGGGCTGGTCCAGACTCAAGGTGTCATAAATATTGATTGGTTTCCTTAAATGAACTGTAACTCAGTAAAATCGTTGCGTTTATATTTTTGTTCAGTATATTTTCTACGCAAACGTTCGAATAGTTGCCATTTTAATGTAGATTTTTTGCATTGGATATATTTACCGTATCATATGGAGACAGAAACATAAACATTTTAACTTATCATAAGTAGACATAATTGCAAATGATTAAATCCTTCCAATAGAAATGTAAAAAAAAAAAAAAATTGAACTGTAATTCAATTATTTGACTCTCCCAAAAACGTTTTCAACATACATCTGTAAAATGATAGTCTAGAAATTAAAGCTTTGGTTGTCTTCCTCGGGCTTACATGTCTTCTCCCTGGACCTTCTCAATGTCCACCTCTTCAACATCAGACTCTGAGGCCTCATCTTCACTGTCACTTTCCAACCTTGATGATGGCTCGTTGTCAGGCTCAAAAAGCCTCAAAGTTGCCTGGCTGGCCACCAATTTTTCAACCCTTGTATTGGTCAGTGGGCAAGGCAGTATGGATTTTTTCTCTTACATCTGCACGCAGAGTCTGAACATCAGACAGGATGGCATTTTCTCCCTCAATTCGCACAATGGCTACTGCTATAGGTTTCAGGAGATTCAGACTGCTTACCACTCTTTCCAAAAATACATCATCCAGGAGGATCCTCTTGATGGTGCTGTCCATATCGGCAGACTGTGATATGGCCATTTCTTGGAGAGACTCCTTCCCCTCCAGGAGACAGGAGAGATGGTGACATCAACACAACCACAACGGGTGTTGCTGGGCAGCTTCAATGTGGTGCTCTTATTCTTCTCACTTTGCTTGGTGAGGTAGATTGCTGTTATAACTTGATGACCCTTCACATACCATTTAGGTATGTGTTGAAGCTGCCCAGCAACACCCGTTGTGGGGCGGCAGGCTAGCCTAGTGGTTAGAGTGTTGGACTAGTTGCAAGTTCAAACCCCCGAGCTGACAAGGTACAAATCTGTCGTCCTGCCCCTGACCAGGCAGTTAACCCACTGTTCCTCATTGAAAATAAGAATTTGTTCTTAACTGACTTGCCTAAATAAAGGTACAAAAATAATCCTTGGCTCTCTTGTAGAGTGTATCCATTGTTTTCAATGCCATGATGTCCTTGACGAGCAGATTCAAAGCACGAGGAGCAGATTCAATGCATGAGCAGCACAGCCAATGGGTGTGATGTGAGGGTAGGACTCCTCCACTTTAGACCAAGCAGCCTTCATGTTCGCAGCATTGTTTGTCACCAGTGCAAAAACCTTCTGTGGTCAAGGGTCATTGACTGCCTTCAGCTCATCTGCTCATTGTGCTCTTGTAGAGTACTGATTCAGGGGTGGAGATGATGTAGTTAATTATTCCTTGCCCACGAACATTCGACCACCCATCAGAGCTGATTGCAATACAGTCTGCTTTCTCTACGATTTGCTTGACCTTCACTTGAACTCTGTTGAACTCTGCATCCAGCAAATGAGTAGATAAAGCATGTCTGGTTAGAGGGGTGTATGCTGGGCGAAGAACATTCAGAAATCTCTTCCAATACACACTGCTTGTGAGCATCAGAGGTGAACCAGTTGCATATACAGCTCGAGCAAAACATGAATCAGCATTTCCCTGACTACGTTCCTCCGTTGAGTCAAAAACACTTCTGATTCCAGGAGGACCGTGAGCTGTTGCAAATCGATAAGGTGTCTGATTCACCATTTTCACCTCGAATAGAAGTAGATGGACTTTAGTCAGAGATTGCTTGTTGTGAGCGCTGAGGGAACTTTATGCACTTGGCCAGATGATTCTGCATCTTTGTTGCATTCTTGACATATGATTTGAAACAGTATTTGCAAAAGTACACCGCTTTTCATTCTACATCAGCTGCAGATAAATGTTGCTCTACATCAGATAGTGCCCGTGGCATTTTCCTGTAAAGATTAGAAAACCCAAATACAATTCCATGTACATATAAATACACTGCTCCAAAAAATAAAGGGAACACTAAAATAACACATCCTAGATCTGAATGAATGAAATATTCTTATTAGATACTTTTTTCTTTACATAGTTGAATGTGCTGACAACAAAATCACACAAATTATCAATGCAAATCAAATTTATCAACCCATGGAGGTCTGGATTTGGAGTCACACTCAAAATTAAAGTGGAAAACCACACTACAGGCTGATCCAACTTTGATGTAATGTCCTTAAAACAAGTCAAAATTAGGCTCAGTAGTGTGTGTGGCCTCCACGTGCCTGTATGACCTCCCTACAACGCCTGAGCATGCTCCTGATGAGGTGGCAGATGGTCTCCTGATGGATCTCCTCCCAGTCCTGGACTAAAGCATCCGCCAACTCCTGGACAGTCTGTGGTGGATGGAGCGAGACATGATGTCCCAGATGTGCTCAATTGGATTCAGGTCTGGGGAATGGGTGGGCCAGTCAGACCATCACCCCTGTTGAGACAAAACTGCGACTCGTCAGTGAAGAGCACTGCTGTCCAGTCCAGCGACAGTGGGTTTGTGTGCGTAGGCAACGTTGTTGCCGGTGATGTCTGGTGAGGACCTGCCTTACAACAGGCCTATACAAGCCCTCAGTCCAGCCTCTCTCAGCCTATTGCGGACAGTCTGAGCACTGATGGAGGGATTGTGCATTGTTGCCGTCCTGTACCTGTCCCGCAGGTATGATGTTCGGATGTACCTATCCTGTGCAGGTGTTGTTACACGTGATCTGCCACTGGGAGGACGATCATCTGTCTGCCCTGTCTCCCTGTAGCGCTATCTTAGGTGTCTCACAGTATGGAGATTGCAATTTATTGCCCTGGCCATATCTGCAGTCCTCATGCCTCCTTGCAGCATGCCTAAGGTATGTTCACGCAGATGAGTAGGGAGCTTTCTTTTGGTGTTTTTCAGAGTCCGTAGAAAGGCCTCTTTAGTGTCCTAAGTTTTCATGTCTTAACGACCGTTCCACAGGTTCATTAATTGTTTATGGTTCATTGAACAAGCACTTGAAACAGTGATTAAACCCTTTACAATGAAGATCTGTGACGTTATTTGGATTTTTTGGAATTATCTTTGAAAGACAGGGTCCTGAAAAGGGGCTCTTACTTTTTTGCTGAGTTTATATACTGTATTCTATACTATGCCACCATCTTAGTCCAATGCCGCTCTGACATATATGTAAATATATTCTTAATCATTCCTTACTTAGATTTACATGTATTTTGGATATATGTTGTGAAAATGTTAGATATTACTTCAAATCAAATTTCAAATCAAATTTATTTATATAGCCCTTCTTACATCAGCTGATATCTCAAAGTGCTGTACAGAAACCCAGCCTAAAACCCCAAACAGCAAGCAATGCAGGTGTAGAAGCACGGTGCAGTAATACTTGTTAGTTATTACTGCACCGTCGGAGCTAGAAGCACAAGCATTTCGCTACACCCGCAATAACATCTGCTAAACACGTATGCAACCAATACATTTGTAAAACTTTAGCTAGGTGTCTAACATTAGCTAGGTTAGGGGTTAAGTTTAGGGGTTAGGTTAAAGGTTTAGGGGAAGGGTTAGCTAGTATGCTAAGTAGTTGCAAAGTAGCTAAGAAGTAAGTGTTCGCGTGTTCGAATCTCATCACCATTTTAACAAACTTTGGTTGCTAGACGTTCGCATTATGTACCTACCTATCCACCCCGACCAACCACCCTCCTATCATATTTGCCTTAAGTAACATTCTGTCTTATGTAACCATGCCAAACGTAACATATCATACTAATTTGAGTGTCCTGGATGTATGTTTACAATGTTACGCCTAGTCTGAGACCAGGCTGGTTTTTCAGCCTCTTTCTCCACCATGTCTCAAACAAAACACATTGAAATGGCTTTCCTAGTGCCAAGACAGTCATGTCAACCAAGTGTCAATAACTGAATAACATGTGAATTACTCAAGTAGTTAACACTAATAGGACATGGTTGTCCGTCTGTTGCCACTTTTGGCAGGTATTGTTGTGACGCCACATCACACCAGCAGCACCCTTTGTGGCTTCTAATATTGATGATTGATGCTGTCTTTTGAGCAGCACTGTAAAGGGAAAAGGGTGGGACACAAAACACTACCAATTGTTGACCTGTTCTTCTTCTCCTCTTGTTATTCCAGTGTTTAATCACCAACTCATAGAACAGACCGCTATGGCAGAACCAGATGTACAATTTAAGGTGAGTCTTTGACTATAGTAGCCCATTATTGTAAATAAGAATTTGTTCTCAACTGACTAAAATAAAATACAGGTGTCATTTGGAATTGTTCCTTGGTCTAGCCCTAACCAGTAGTACATTGGTGTTTAGTTGCTAATCCTTTTAATCAATGCGTTGTTTAATTACTACCCGTGTTTCAGCTAGTGTTGTGTGGAGATGGAGGCACAGGAAAAACCACCTTCGTGAAGAGGCATTTAACGGGAGAGTTTGAAAAGAAATACGTTGGTGAGTTCCTTAGAATCCAGACAGTCCTCTCTCTCCCTCTTCTCTCTCTCTCAGCTTTACACACCTCTTATTTGCCGTCTTCTGCTTCTTCTCCTTCATAACCCCACCATACCTTCAATCAATAATCACACTTAATTCTCTCCGGAGGGAAATTGAGTTTGCAGGCAAGGGTAGCATGATGAACAAAATATGCTATCCATACAAGAGTTGAAACCCTTCTACATCCCTGAACCATGGCTGACCTGCCCTTCGCTCCCCCTCCTCTTCCCCCTGTAGCGACTCTGGGAGTAGAGGTGCACCCCTTGGTCTTCCACACCACTCGAGGGACCATCAAGTACAACGTCTGGGACACAGCCGGCCAGGAGAAGTTTGGGGGGCTCAGAGATGGCTACTACATACAGGGTACGTCACATTTGTGTGGGTCACATCTGTTTATAGGTCACATCCCGACGTCAGATCTCTACACAATCTTACCCTCTGGTGCAAAATGACTCAGATGATTACGGGCACCACACATTTAATGATTATCTGAAACACTCAATCACTCTCCCTCTTCTACTTTTCTGTACCCTACCTCTCTCCAGCCCAGTGTGCGATCATCATGTTCGACGTGACCTCTCGCGTCACCTACAAGAACGTGCCCAACTGGCACCGTGACCTGGTGCGCGTCTGCGAGAACATACCCATAGTCCTGTGCGGCAACAAGGTGGACATCAAGGACAGGAAGGTCAAAGCCAAGAGCATCGTGTTCCACCGCAAGAAGAACCTTCAGGTAACCGTGGCAACCCAACGCACACACTTTTAGAAAGTGTTTTGTACCTGCCAACTACCACACCTGTCTGTACAAGTCTATATTCCTCAGCTGGAGTGTTGTGTGTCTGCAGTGTTTCTCCATTCCTGGTTCATTTTTTTTTTAGATGTGTGTGTGTGTGTGTGTGTGTGTGTGTGGTATGTATATATATATATATATATATATATATACCACACACACACACACACACACACATACACATCTAAAAAAAAAATGAGAGATATGAGAGAGAGAGATATGACTATACCTAATCAAGACTCTCTCTCCACCTCCTCATCAGTACTACGACATTTCAGCCAAGAGTAACTACAACTTTGAGAAGCCCTTCCTGTGGCTGGCCAGGAAGCTGGTAGGAGACCCCAACTTGGAGTTTGTGGAGATGCCTGCCCTCGCCCCCCCGGAGGTCGTCATGGACGCCTCCCTGGCCGCGCAGTACGAGAACGACCTTAAAGTGAGTACACACACGCATGCTGAAAGCGTACACACACACACACACATGCAGGGGACCCGCAGGCAGAACACACACAAATGCAGAAGTTGCACATGCCGTACACACACAGGCTAGGTCATTTATTTACATCAGGAACTTGCATTCTAGTATTTAGTTTTACAGGTGACAAAAATAATGAATACACAATTTTTACTCACACCTCCAGGTTGCCGCAGAAACAGCGCTCCCAGATGAAGACGATGACCTTTAACCTGTGACCTCTCTCTGGCCTCTTCAGTGTTCTGGGGGTGTGGCCTATTGCTGACCTTGACCTTTAATTGTAAAAGCCCCCCCCAATGTTTTGTTTTTTTGTGTTTCAAACTGAAAATGCGTCTCTGGTAGCGTGAAGATTTTAGTAGAGACAAACAAGAGTAGAATTTCACACTGCTCACAGTAGGCGCTACACACACACACACATACAAACAAAATACTTTGTTCACTCGCTGTACGATACTGACTTAGGGTGATATGAAATCACACTAAAACAAAAAGTATTTGAATATAAACTATTTGCTGTATCAATTCATGTGAACAAAATGGGCGTGTGACTGGAATTTAGCAAAAAGCACATTTCACTTCCTTGTGGGACTGATTGTTTGACAGCATTTTATTCTTCAGAGGTGCCTGTGGTGTGGTTGATCAGGATTGAAAATGTACTGGTTCCACAACAAAGTTGTATAGTAAATACCTTAATACATATTTGTGTACAATAATCCATTTGTACTATTTGTAATATACAGTGCCTTCAAAGTATTCATACCTTTTGACTTATTCCACATTTTGTGTTGCAGCCGGAATTTTTAAAATGGATTTAAATAAAAAAATAACAAATTCTTACCCATCTACAAACAATACTCTGTAATGACATTACAAACCCCTGAGTCAATACACGTTAGAATCACCTTTTGCAGCGATTACATAAATACAATATTTTTTGAATTCTTCAAGCTCTGTCAAGTTTGCTGTTGATCATTGCTAGACAGCCATGTTCAAGTCTTCACATAGATTTTGTAGTGGATTTAAGTCAAAAATAAAGCTAGGCCACTCATGAACATTCAATGCCGTCTTGGTAAGAAACCCGTGTGTATGTTTGGGCTTGTGTTTTAGGTTATTGTCCGGCTGAAGGGTGAATTTGTCTCCCAATGTCTGGTGGAAAGCAGACTGAACCAGGTTTTCCTCTGGGATTTTGCCTGTGCTTAGGTCTATTCCGTTTATTTTTATTGCTGATGACAATGCTTGAAAATATGAAGAGTGGTACTAAGTGATGTTGTGTTGGATTTGACCCAAACGTAACGCTTTCTATTTAGGACATGAAGTTAATTTCTTTGCCACATTTTTTCAATTTTTACTTCAGGGCCTTTTGCATGTTTTGGAATATTTTAGTCTGTACAGGCTTCCTTCTTTCCACTCTGTCATTTTAGGTTAGTATTGTGGAGTAACTACAATGTTATTGAAACATCCATTAAACTGTTTTTAAGTCACCATTGGCCTCATGGTGTAATCCCTGAACGGTTTCCTTACTCTCCGGGAACTGAGTTAGGAAGTGTGTATTAATTACATTTTGGCTGGTGTGTTAACTTCACCACCACAGGAGGTTGGTGGCACCTTAAATGGGGAGGACGTGCTCGTGGTAATGGTCGGAGCGGAATAGGGGGAATGGTATCGAATGCATCAGGCACATGGTTGCCATGCGTTTGATCCCATTCCATTGGCTCCATTCCAGACATTATTATGAGCCGTCCTCCCCTCAGCAGCCTCCAGTGAACTTCACCATGCTCAAAGAGATATATTTAATGTATTTTTTTTGGTAAACATTTTTTGAGACCAATCTACCAATAGGTGCTATTTGTGAGTCATTGGAAAACCTCCCTGATCTGTGTGGTTGAATCTGTGTTTGAAATTCACTGCTCTACTGAGGGATCTTACAGATAATTGCATGTGTGGGGTACAGAGATGAGGTAGTCATTCAAAAATCCCTATTATTGAACACAGTGAGTCTATGTAACTTGTTAAGCACATTTTTACACCTTAACAAATTTAGGCTTGTCATAAAGGGGTTGAACACTTACTCAAGACAAGACATTTCAGCTTTTCGTATATATTTTTTTTGTCAACCTTTCTAAAATATAATTACACTTTGACATTATGGGGTATTGTGTGTAGACCGGTGACGCAAAACCTCAATCAATTTTAAATGCAGGCTTTAACACGACAAACTGTGGAAAAAGTCTAGGGATGTGAATACTTTCTGAAGGCACTAGGTACTTTTCTCATGTTTTGTTCTATCGTGAAAAGTTGTCTTGACAAGTTGCTCTCTTTTGAAACAACCAGCAGACAGGATGAACATTTTGTGGCCTAATATATTGCTACCCTTGCACTTTTCTTGAATAATTCATAATTCTGTCTAAAATAAGTTGAAATTGAAAATACATTTGTCTCCACACCTGGTTATTTCTTATTTCCACATTGCAGAACCATTTTTTTTGGGGGGGGTCTACAATTTACAACGGCTGTGTAGCACATTTTAGAAAAGAAAAACAAATGGCATTGACAGAATTATTATCACCCATTACTAGTACTTGGTTGCACAGCCTTTGGTCAGCATAACTGCCGGCAAAGGCTTCTTGTAGCCCTCCCTGAAGCTCACCTTGCTGTACCTTTCTACTGGCAATTTTGCTCACTCTTCAGCTGCAAACTGCTCCTAAATCTTCAATGTTTGATGGTTGCCTTTGACCAACTGCTGTTTTCAGATCTCACCGTAGGTTTTTG
Source organism: Oncorhynchus mykiss (assembly GCF_013265735.2). Taxonomy (NCBI): domain Eukaryota; kingdom Metazoa; phylum Chordata; class Actinopteri; order Salmoniformes; family Salmonidae; genus Oncorhynchus; species Oncorhynchus mykiss. The sequence continues at coordinate 17,508,925 of NC_048583.1, read as the reverse complement.
ATGGGACACAAATCTGGACTCATTGGTGGCCATTCCAATCCAGTGTTTCTTCTTGAACCATTCCTGGGTGCTTTTTTATGTTCTTGGGTTCGTTGTCTTGCTGGATACCCACGACCATCGACGGAGACCTAGTTTTTGGACACCGGGTTGAACACTCCACTCCAAAACCCCTTGATAATCTGCTGATTTCATGATGCCTTGCACATGTTCAAGGCCCCCAGTACCAGAGGCAGCAAACCAACCCCACAGCATTATCGAAACTCTCCCATGTTTGATTGAAGGGAGGAATGCTGTAGGAATGCTGCATTTGGTGATATGTTACTGTAGTTATACTTGAGATATCATTTTTCAATGGGACAAGTAAAACAAATAACTGGAGATTTTTTGTTGTTGAAAAGTGAAAGGGTGACAACTGTAGCCAGGGATTGCACATACTGTCTAGACAAACTTTTTATATGTAAGAGGTTGAGACAGCAGAAAAGAGGAAATTTATTTGAGATTAGGATGGAGATTAAGAGGTATGGAATAGGTATATAAGGAAGCAGAGCTGAGTGAAAGAGAGCATCTGAAGCAAGGAGAAGCAAGAATAGAGGAAAAAGACGACATTTACATACACCAAGGTAAAACCCAAATATTTGATTCTGTAATGAGAAAATGCACCTCTCCCTCATTTGTCTCTGAGTGTGCCGGAGTCTGGTTGCGTGCCCTCACAGATCGGAACTCCCAGTTTCATTTAAAAAACACATATAATAGCATTGCTCTTTTCATAACAGCTGAAGAGAAGTGAAGATCCCATGATGAAGGTCCTACCCATTCTGGCCGTGATGCTACTCGGGACGTCTGCCATGGTGCTCAATGATCTAAACTCCACCGGTACAGTAGCCTTCCCTCATCATCTCAACACCACAGTGACTGATGTAGATTCTCTCAGTAGAAGATGTATTTTCAAGGCCGGTTACTCTGACCCGAGAATAAGCCTAATCCTGGACTGAAAAGCACGCTCAAATTAGAATAGCCATGTGAAGTTCTGTGTCTGCCCACATAAGAAAATATATACTATAGTATTCACTGTAGCGTTTTTGCTGACTTTACTGTAGTATTTACTGTAGTATACAGTTTTATTTACTGTAGTATTTACAGTTAATTGTAGTATATATACTGTAGTAAAATCTGTCGATGTGCCTTTGAGCAAAGCACTTCACCCTAAATCCTCCTGTAAGGCGCTCTGGACAAGGGCGTCTGCTAAATGACTAAAATGTACATGTATATACTATGGCAATTGACGTAGTGTTTTTGTGGATTGTAGTATACTGTAGTATTTACTGGAGTTTTTGTTTTATCATCTTTGACATAGAAGTCGAGGCTTTCTCCTCCAGGAAACCTACTGGAGAAATAAGAGCTAAGAGCTCATTTTCTATAACCTGTAGGGAACACAATATTTGTTATATACTTAACAACCCAAATTGCATGTAGGTTCTGGCATGTAAGTTTCTCACTTATGGGTGGAAAAAAATGCGAAATGGGTGAGGGAAATGGGCAGGTTATATGAAAATAAGATAGTGTAGTATTTACTGTAGTTAAAAAAAAGTGTAGTGTTTTTGCAGACTGGAGTGCTTTGCGGAAACTACTGTACTATTTACAAAATCTGTCGTTCTGCCCCTGAACAGGCAGTTAACCCACTGTTCCTAGGCCGTCATTGAAAATAAGAATTTGTTCTTAACTGACTTGCCTAGTAAAATAAAGGTAAAATTAAAAATATATTTTTTTTTACTACAATTTTTTTTTTTTGTGTGGATAATACTGTAGTATTTACTATAGTATTCTACAGTATACTACAACATTCTATAGTAAGTACTACTCATGTTTTCTCAGTTACTTAACCTTTATTTAGGCAAGCGAGTCCCATTGATACCAATGTCTCACTACATATTGTAGTGTACCTCTGTAACTCTACATGATATGCAGAATTACCAAAATTACCACCATAACTAACTCTCAAAGCAGCATGCTGTACAATTATTGTTGATGGAGATTCTTTATTGAGTCTGCTTTTTAGTCCAGGACTAGGCTTAATCTGTATCCAGGAACCCAAACCCATAGTGCTCACCATTCAATTTGACCATCTAGATAAAAACCAGGTGGACAACAGTGTCCATGCCCCCCAACTCCTTCTGTCCTTATACTTATACTATCTCTGTCTCTTTCATTCTCTCTCTCTCTCTCTCTCTCTCCTGTCTCTGTTTCTCTCTCTCTCTCCTGTCTCTGTTTCTCTCTCTCTCTCTCTCTCTCTCTCACAGCCTCACCGCTACCTCTGGACTGATGGGTCATGCATGGACTACTTTTCCTGGCTTCAGAAGCCCAAGCAACCATCCGGTGATGGACAGTGCATGGAAATAATCTGGCAGAGGAAGCAAGAGAAGGCAGGGATAATGTGAGGGAGAGAGAGGGGGTGATGGATGAAAGGGAGGGGGCAAGGGGAAGAGGGGACATTAAATGTTTTGAAAAGACATTTGACATTTTAGTCATTTAGAAGACGCTTTTATCCAGAGCGACTTACAGGAGCAATTAAGTTTAAGTGCCTTGATCAAGGGCACATCAACAGATTTTTCACTTAGTCAGCTCTGGGTTTTAAACCAACTCTCTTAACCTCTAAGCTACCATCTGCACCAGATCCAGTATGCTGATGTATTCAGAATTGTGTTAACTATTGTGGAAAAGGGAGTGGGAGGTTTTTGATTTGAAGCATGACAAATCTCACATGTTTTGTATTATATAACTCAGCGACCATGTGGCTAGAGTGACTGTCCTGAACTTGGAAGGTTGGGGGTTCGATCCCAGGTCGAGTCATACCAAAAGGGGCCAGATTCCTCTCTGCTTGGCACTCAGCATTAAAGAGAAGGATTCGGGGTAAGGCCCTGCGATAGACTAGTGTCCAGGTGGTGTACTTATATTAAACAACACATCAAAAGCCTCATGGTACAGAAACAGTAGATAGGCTCATGCCGTTCTGGCTTGGACAAGGCTGCTTAGCTAATTATATAGCTCAAAAAGGGACTAATAATGAATAAAAATAATGTTTTTGTTTCATCTACATCTCAGTCCAAGGGGGCTGGAATGATAAGTCATGCAGCCAAACCAATTACTTTCTGTGTGCCTTGAAACCTGAGGAAAGACAGGAACCGAATGGAGGAGAAGAAGAGGGGATGGTGGAAAAAGGGAGTGGGAGGTTTATCCTTTAAAGTAGATGACAGATGAGCAGTATAGCAGTATATACTACCTGTCAGATACGCTTTGCATTACAGCTTTCTCCGACATCACGACCCCAGGACCCTGTAAAATGTTAGAGAAAACCCACTGCTCAAAGACAAAGCCTTTGTCAGCTAAAAGTTCTCACCGTCACAGTCAGTTTCAGTCCGCCCAAAGATTTAATGAAACAACTGATTGTCTTAGAAACTTCTAAACACATTGCATTTGAGCAGTGGTGGAAAAAGGACCCAATTTTCATACTTGAGTAAAAGTAAAGATACTGTAAAAGTGAAAGTCACCCAGTAAACTTGAGTAAAAGTCTAAAAGTATTTGGTTTTAAATGTACTTAAGATTCAAAAGTATAAATCATTTATAATGTCTTATATTAATTAAGCAACATGATTTTCAGACAACATGATTTTATTTTTTTATTTTTTCTTTAAGCATAGCCATGGGCACAGTTCAACATTTCAACATGTGTGTTTAGTGAGTCTGCCAGATCAGAGGCAGTAGGGATGACCAGGGATGTTCTCTTGATAAGTGTGTGAATTAGACACTTTTCCTGTCCTACTAAGCATTCAAAATGTAAGGAGTATTTCTGGGTGTCGGGGAAAATTAAAGCAGTAAAAAGTACATTATTTTTTTTAGGAATGTAGTGGAGTAAAAGTATGTTGTCAAAAATAGAAATAGTAAAGTAATGTACAGATTCCCCAGAAAACGACATAAGTCGGACTTTACACCACTGCATTTGAGAATCCTATCTAGGCCTATTGTCAGAAAACAGTGTAACCCAATCTATTTTCAGGGGGAATTGTGTTGATAAAATGCTGCTTCACTTGTTTGTACTATGAAACACTGTGCATTGCTTGACTAGCAAATAAAAAAAGAATACAAAAATCTCTTCATTAATCAATAATCGTTGCATGACTTTCTTTTGTTGACCTAACCTTCATTTAGCAATATTTAGCAAGCAGATGTGTTCAAGAAATAACAATACAAATACAGCCTCAATTTTATTTATAGATGGACAATCCACTGGGTTGACTTTACAGATTTAGAATTTAACCTACTACCTTTCCATTCGGTGACATGTTTGAGTAGTGTGCCCAAAACAGAAAGCATGCGTGATATTTACTTTGCATACGTTTTTACGCATGCTATTGATCAGAGAGAGAGAGAGAGAGAGATTAATCTCCCTCTACACAACTGTTACTCTAATCCTCCTTGAGAGGATAGGCTTAGTAAAACTACAGGCTGGAAACACTGCTGCAGCCATATTGAACAGACATTTTGTAAAAAAAAAAATAAAAAAAAACGATTTATTTTATTTTATTTGATTACCATATTCTAATGACTATTTAGTCTACTGAGTATTTTTACAACTAACTTTGAAACTTATTTTCGGACAAATCACTGGATTAATCAGTAGGCTAATAAATTGTAATGGTCTCATTTGGTAAACGTTTAATTTAGTGGTTGTAGATTAGAATATCTATTTTTGATAGTTTAGAGATTGTGACAGTGGCAACACAGTTTTGAAGATGAAGGACCGACTGGAACAGTTGAAGGCGGTAAGCTTAGTCTTTTTATACACTTGTTCATGTTTTCGTGGCCTTGCTTGCTATTAGCTTAACATATAACCGTTGCTAATCATATAGAATGATATAATAGGGATGGGGGACGTATCTGATTTACTCGTTTGTTTTTGGGGAAGTATCTGAATTAATCGTTTTCTTTTTGCGCACTAGATGCGGTTGGTTGCGGTTGAGCGGTTTGACCACAACGTTCGATCAACTGTTGATCCCATTTTCAGGCCTAGAAAAGCAGAAATAGTCTAGTTGAATATTGCGCTAATAAACATTAGAGTATTAAGTTACTCTTGGAAGTAGGTAGGCCTAATTGGGGTGTGATGATATTTAGGCTGTGCACTTGTTTATTGGTGGTGAGTTACAAATGGAGGTGGGTGGGTAGAGAGAGGGGAACAGAAGGGTCGATTAAGGAAATATGAAATTATTGTTTTCTCCTCATTTCCTCCACCTCTTCCAAGGTCTCAAGGTTATCGATGTAGGCTATTCATTGTAGTTTATGTGCACCGCAAGCCTTATTGGGTCTGGTTTAAAAAAAAAAAAACGTTATAGTGTATTCAAATCACATTGTTTCACTGATGTAGGAACCGCTAAAAAGACTGTGAGTGTGATTATCTCACCACAAACGCACCACCACAACAACTCTGCTGGCTGTGTGTGTGTGTGTGTGTGTGTGTCAACAGAAAAGTGATGTGGCTGGGGACGATGTGGAGGTTCCAGTGGAGAACCAAGCCTTTATGGATGACTTCTTCGCCCAGGTATTTCCGGCCATACTCCTGATGTGTGTGCGTGTGTAGGTGTTCGCCATACTGTGTGCGTGTGTGTTCACCGGTGTGTCATCATTGCCCGTCTCGGTCTCAGATTGAGGAGATTCGCAGCTATATCGATAAGATAGATGAGAGTGTGGCGCAAGCAAAGAAGCTGTACTCGACCATCCTCTCCGCTCCTACATCAGAGCAGAGTAAACATCATCCTTCAATCCCTCTCTCTCTCTCTCTCTCTCTCTCTCTCTCTCTCTCCTTCACTCTCCCGCTCTTCGTCTCTTTGTTATCTCACCCCCTTTCATTCCCATTCCATATTTTTCCGTCCTTTGTGGCTTGTTGATACTTCTACGTTTCAACCTCTCTCTCTCTTTCTTTCTCTTTCTCTGTCTTCACCAGAGACGCAAGATGACTTGGAGGCGGTCACCAACGACATCAAGAAAGCAGCCGGCACCGCTCGCAACAAACTAAAGAGTAAGTCCTTCCTGCCCCTTTAAATATTAAACGCACCATTATCTTACCCCACAGTCTTTCTGACGACCAACCGTATTCTGACGACCAACATAAATGTATAAAGGTAGTTTTCCCTGTCAAGATCATGTGTGTTTCTTCATTGCCCATGGACGGCAAAACCATGGTTGTTATTGTTGTCGATGGCCGTAGTCATGGTAACGGGTGCCTGTTCCCATCCCTGGCAGGTATCGAGAAGCAACTTGAGACAAACACAGAGGAATGGTCGTCAGCAGACATGAGGATCCGGAAGTCCCAGGTAACCCTTTAAAAAACAAACTAACCTCAACCAGATCCTTTAACCCTATCGGTTTGCACGTCAATCATGTCCCCCATCATTTTTCCTGTTGGAGACCGGGGTTGGAGACTCGGGTTTCATTCCCACTGGTTACCATAACAACCTCTTTACCCATCTCCACCTTTTCCCCAGCATGCCATCCTGGCCAAGAAGTTTGTGGAGGTGATGACCAAGTACAACGAGGCTCAGACGGACTTTAGAGACAAGAGCAAAGGCCGCATCGCCCGGCAGCTGGAGATCAGTGAGTCTGATGCCAGTCGTAGAGACAAGATACCGGGTATAACTAGGGCCAGGGTTTTTGTTCCTGGACAAGTCAATTGTCAGGAAAAAAATCCAGGCCCAAGTTGCATTAAGTTGAAGACGGGAGTGCATGTTTCGACCTATCTCAGACAGACTCAAGCCAATACAGTGCTCTTTACCAGTTAAAATACTTGGAAAATCCTTTCAAATACTTTGAGTGTTTGCTTGAATCTGCCTGGAGTTGGGCAGGGTTGCAGTTTTGTTCATTTTCTTTTCTGGTTTATTAAGCCAGGCAAGCGGAAAAGGACACAGATAAAGTATTTGAAGTACAGTGCCTTGCGAAAGTATTCGGCCCCCTTGAACTTTGCGACCTTTTGCCACATTTCAGGCTTCAAACATAAAGATATAAAACTGTATTTTTTTTGTGAAGAATCAACAACAAGTGGGACACAATCATGAAGTGGAACGACATTTATTGGATATTTCAAACTTTTTTAACAAATCAAAAACTGAAAAATTGGGCGTGCAAAATTATTCAGCCCCTTTACTTTCAGTGCAGCAAACTCTCTCCAGAAGTTCAGTGAGGATCTCTGAATGATCCAATGTTGACCTAAATGACTAATGATGATAAATACAATCCACCTGTGTGCAATCAAGTCTCCGTATAAATGCACCTGCACTGTGATAGTCTCAGAGGTCCGTTAAAAGCGCAGAGAGCATCATGAAGAACAAGGAACACACCAGGCAGGTCCGAGATACTGTTGTGAAGAAGTTTAAAGCCGGATTTGGATACAAAAAGATTTCCCATGCTTTAAACATCCCAAGGAGCACTGTGCAAGCGATAATATTGAAATGGAAGGAGTATCAGACCACTGCAAATCTACCAAGACCTGGCCGTCCCTCTAAACTTTCAGCTCATACAAGGAGAAGACTGATCAGAGATGCAGCCAAGAGGCCCATGATCACTCTGGATGAACTGCAGAGATCTACAGCTGAGGTGGGAGACTCTGTCCATAGGACAACAATCAGTCAGTTGTATATTGCACAAATCTGGCCTTTATGGAAGAGTGGCAAGAAGAAAGCCCTTTCTTAAAGATATCCATAAAAAGTGTTGTTTAAAGTTTGCCACAAGCCACCTGGGAGACACATCAAACATGTGGAAGAAGGTGCTCTGGTCAGATGAAACCAAAATTGAACTTTTTGACAACAATGCAAAACGTTATGTTTGGCGTAAAAGCAACACAGCTGAACACACCATCCCCACTGTCAAACATGGTGGTGGCAGCATTATGGTTTGGGCCTGCTTTTCTTCAGCAGGGACAGGGAAGGGAAGATGGTTAAAATTGATGGGAAGATGGATGGAGCCAAATACAGGACCATTCTGGAAGAAAACCTGATGGAGTCTGCAAAAGACCTGAGACTGGGACGGAGATTTGTCTTCCAATGATCAATGATCCAAAACATAAAGCAAAATCTACAATGGAATGGTTCAAAAATAAACATATCCAGGTGTTAGAATGGCCAAGTCAAAGTCCAGACCTGAATCCAATCGAGAATCTGTGGAAAGAACTGAAAACTGCTGTTCACAAATGCTCTCCATCCAACCTCACTGAGCTCGAGCTGTTTTGCAAGGAGGAATGGGGAAAAATGTCAGTCTCTCGATGTGCAAAACTGATAGAGACATACCCCAAGCGACTTACAGCTGTAATCGCAGCAAAAGGTGGCGCTACAAAGTATTAACTTAAGGGGGCTGAATAATTTTGCACGCCCAATTTTTCAGTTTTTGATTTGTTAAAAAAGTTTGAAATATCCAATAAATGTCGTTCCACTTCATGATTGTGTCCCACTTGTTGTTGATTCTTCACAAAAAAATACAGTTTTATATCTTTATGTTTGAAGCCTGAAATGTGGCAAAAGGTCGCAAAGTTCAAGGGGGCCGAATACTTTCGCAAGGCACTGTATTTGTTTAAGTATTTGAAACCCAGATCTACTTTTGATGGTATGTATTAGTTTATTCTATGCCAGCATTAAGGGCCTATTATATGTTGTTAACTTGTCATTAAGCCTTTTAAACATGTTATTAACCCTTTCATACATGTTATTAACCCTTTTCTGTGATATCTTCATTCCACAGCGGGAAAAACAACAACCGACGAGGAGCTGGAGGAGATGCTGGAAGGAGGGAACGCAGCCGTCTTCACCGCAGGGGTAATTCTGTGTGTGTGTGTGTGTGTGTGTGTGTGTGTGTGTAACCAATGTGAAATGGCTAGCTAGTTAGCATTGGTACGCGCTAATAGCGTTTCAATCTGTGACGTCACTTGCTCTGAGACCTTGAAGTAGTGGTTCCCCTTGCTCTGCAAGGGCCGCGGCTTTTGTGGAGCGATGGGTAACGATGCTTCGTAGGTGACTGTTGTTGATGTGTGCAGAGGGTCCCTGGTTTGCGCCCGGGTATGGGCGAGGGGATGGTCTAAAGTTATACTGTTACATGTACAAGCGAGAATGCTTGTGATTGTGTGTGTACAAGCAAGAAAGCTTGTGAGTGTGTGTGTACAAGCGAGAATGATTGTGTGTGTGTGTGTGTGTGTGTGTGTGTGTGTGTGTGTGTGTGTGTACAAGTGAGAATGCTTGTGAGTGTGGGTGTGTACAAGCAAAAATGATTGTGAGTCCATGTATGTTCGTGCATGCATGCGAGTGTGGGTGTTAAACCGTTGTGTATATCCTCTCCAATGTGTGGGTGTTAAACCGTTGTGTATATCCTCTCCAATGTGTGTGTGTTAAACCGTTGTGTATATCCTCTCCAATGTGTGTGTGTTAAACCGTTGTGTATATCCTCTCCAATGTGTGGGTGTTAAACCGTTGTGTATATCCTCTCCAATGTGTGTGTGTTAAACCGTTGTGTATATCCTCTCCTATGTGTGTGTGTTAAACCGTTGTGTGTATACTCTCCTATGTGTGTGTTAAACCGTTGTGTGTATACTCTCCTATGTGTGTGTGTTAAACCGTTGTGTATATCTTCTCCTATGTGTGTGTGTTAAACCGTTGTGTGTATACTCTCCTATGTGTGTTTTAAACCGTTGTGTATATCCTCTCCTATGTGTGTGTGTTAAACCGTTGTGTGTCTACTCTCCTATGTGTGTGTGTTAAACCGTTGTGTATATCCTCTCCTATGTGTGTGTTAAACCGTTGTGTGTATACTCTCCTATGTGTGTGTGTTAAACCGTTGTGTATATCCTCTCCTATGTGTGTGTTAAACCGTTGTGTGTATACTCTCCTATGTGTGTGTGTTAAACCGTTGTGTATATCCTCTCCTATGTGTGTGTTAAACCGTTGTGTGTATACTCTCCTATGTGTGTGTTAAACCGTTGTGTATATCTTCTCCTATGTGTGTGTGTTAAACCGTTGTGTATATCTTCTCCTATGTGTGTGTGTTAAACCGTTGTGTATATCTTCTCCTATGTGTGTGTGTTAAACCGTTGTGTATATCTTCTCCTATGTGTGTGTGTGTGTTAAACCGTTGTGTATATCTTCTCCTATGTGTGTGTTAAACCGTTGTGTATATCTTCTCCTATGTGTGTGTGTTAAACCGTTGTGTATATCTTCTCCTATGTGTGTGTTAAACCATTGTGTGTATACTCTCCTATGTGTGTGTATTAAACCGTTGTGTATATCTTCTCATATGTGTGTGTTAAACCATTGTGTGTATACTCTCCTATGTGTGTGTATTAAACCGTTGTGTATATCCTCTCCTATGTGTGTGTTAAACCATTGTGTGTATACTCTCCTATGTGTGTGTTAAACCGTTGTGTATATCTTCTCCTATGTGTGTGTTAAACCGTTGTGTGTATATTCTCCTATGTGTGTGTTAAACCGTTCTGTATATCTTCTCCTATGTGTGTGTTAAACCGTTGTGTATATCTTCTCCTATGTGTGTGTGTTAAACCGTTGTGTGTATACTCTCCTATGTGTGTGTTAAACCGTTGTGTATATCTTCTCCTATGTGTGTGTTTTAAACCGTTGTGTATATCCTCTCCTATGTGTGTGTGTTAAACCGTTGTGTATATCTTCTCCTATGTGTGTGTTAAACCGTTGTGTATATCTTCTCCTATGTGTGTGTGTTAAACCGTTGTGTATATCTTCTCCTATGTGTGTGTTAAACCATTGTGTGTATACTCTCCTATGTGTGTGTATTAAACCGTTGTGTATATCTTCTCATATGTGTGTGTTAAACCATTGTGTGTATACTCTCCTATGTGTGTGTATTAAACCGTTGTGTATATCCTCTCCTATGTGTGTGTTAAACCATTGTGTGTATACTCTCCTATGTGTGTGTTAAACCGTTGTGTATATCTTCTCCTATGTGTGTGTTAAACCGTTGTGTGTATATTCTCCTATGTGTGTGTTAAACCGTTCTGTATATCTTCTCCTATGTGTGTGTTAAACCGTTGTGTATATCTTCTCCTATGTGTGTGTGTTAAACCGTTGTGTGTATACTCTCCTATGTGTGTGTTAAACCGTTGTGTATATCTTCTCCTATGTGTGTGTTTTAAACCGTTGTGTATATCCTCTCCTATGTGTGTGTGTTAAACCGTTGTGTGTATACTCTCCTATGTGTGTGTTAAACCGTTGTGTATATCTTCTCCTATGTGTGTGTGTTAAACCGTTGTGTATATCTTCTTGTATGTGTTTTGTAGATCATGGAGTCGGGTATATCAAAGCAGGCGTTGAATGAGATTGAGGCGCGGCACAAAGACATTGTGAGGCTGGAGAGCAGCATCAAAGAGCTTCATGACATGTTCGTGGACATTGCTATGCTGGTGGAGAACCAGGTAACCCTTCACACCTTTTAGTGTGCATCCCACACTATTCCGTACATAGTACACTGCTTTTGACTGCTGTTTGTGTGTGCGCCTCTCCCAACACTCCGCTCCGCCCACCCCCTTCAAAGGGCGGTATGATTGACAAGATTGAGAGCAACATGGACCAATCGGTGGGCTTCGTAGAGCGGGCGGTTGCCGACACCAAGAAAGCAGCCAAATTTCAGCAGGAGGCCCGTAGGGTGAGTGGGGCTGAAACCATAGAATTAGAATGAGGGTCGGTCGATGATGCGATAATAGGTGATTCTATTTCTACAGCTGAAACGTCCTGTTTATAGGTCCACTTCAGTCCGGACCCTAGACCTATTACCTATCACCTTGGTTCATACAGGTGAAGGGATACATTGGCTTTGTCCCAAATGGCACCCTATTACCTTCATAGTGCATTGCCTTTGAAAGTACTGCACTATACAGGAAAGTACTGCACTATGTAGGGAAAAGGGTGCCATTTGGGACGCACGCTAAATCTACTGTCTTGCTACAGGGGGTTCAGCATTCTCACTGATGCAAAGAATCTCTTAAAACTTCAGAACCTGCAATGCCACATTTAGTCTCGAAATACTTATCTTGGCTTATGTTTTCTCTCTATGCTCAGGTCAATTTTCCCGTTCGTTTTTCTGAGGTTTCTCTCGTTCTGTTTCTTCTCTCCCTTCCCTTCATTGTTTCTTTATATTTCTTCCTCCTCCACTTCCTCCTCTGTGTCCTCTTCCTCTCTCGCATCCTCTGTCTTTCTTTGACTGTTTCGTTCTGTCTTCCGACCCTTTAGAAGCAGATGATGATCATGTGTTGCTGTGTCATTCTCTGTGTCATCGGAGGGTCCTTCCTCTACAGCTTTATCAAATAGGAAATACCGTCCGGGTAAAACTGGTTGTAAAACTGAGATGTGTTCAAAACTCAAAACGTACACTTTTAAATCATGTAATGATGCAGAAGGATGTCAGCCTGGTCACAAATGTGTTTGTACTCTTGCAAACTCCATTCCTGTCCCTGTCAAGCCAAACGTGTGGCATGACGATGAGTGACAAGGCGTTGGCATGATAGCACAAACAGGCTGGCACTCAGGCTAAAAGGATGCAGATGTGCGTAAAGGATTTCCAGGTGTGATCAGGGCCTGTATTTATAAAGCCTTTCAAAGTATGAGTGCAGATCTGGGATCAGTTTAACCTTTTAGATCACAATGAATAAGATTACATGGACAGGCGGGGCAGGATCCTAGATCAGCACTCCTTACTCTGAGATGCTTTATGAATACGGGACCAGATTAGATAACGTTAGATCCAGGTTATTCTTAGTCTTTGTCCCACATGGCACCCTATTCCCTTTGTAGTACATAGGGAATAGGGTGCCATTTGGGATGTAGACTTAGGCTGTATCATTGGCCTCAATGTGATAATCACCTGTGACTCTGGCCTCAGGTGAAGTTGAAGAGGAGTGTCCCAGATTACCCCCAGTCTAACCTGGGTGGATGGATCAACAGTGGACACTGTCTGTCAAGAGATACATTCAGCGCTACTCAGAGGAGATACACCTCAGTCCGGCTAAAGGCCTTCCACCCTACATTGTCTTTCGTCTTCTCTCTCTCTCTTTCCTTCCATCTTTTTCTCTCTCTCACACACACACACACACACACACACACACTCTCTCTCCCTCTTTTCCCTCTCTCTCTCGTTCTTCTTTTAAGGCATGCTTCCCCCCACAGCTCCTTTTCCCACTTCAAGGATTTGTGTCAATTAACTTTGGTAGTGTGCTTCCTTAATAACCTTGGCGAAGACAGGTGAACGTTAACACTGTGTAGTCATGTCAAGTAGCCTAAAGATATTGGTAAACAAAATAATATGAAGATAAAACGATGATTAAAAAAACGATACAATTTCTCACTGCCCTACTGACAGCTAGTAATCAAAATGACCCCAAAATGGCACGCTTTTATGTTGTTATTGTATTATTGTGTGTTGAAGTTATTGCATAATATTTCACCCACGCATTTCATTTTTATCCTACATGTGTATCGATGCATGTACCACCAGGGGGCATGCCTGTGTCAAACTGTCACATGCACTCTCTCTAGGAATGATGTGTATAAACCCTGGATGACTGTCAGGGGGCGCTGTATTGAAGCCACCGTGCAGCCATCTTGGTAATCCTCCTCAAGCATTAAAAATATTTTGGAAGCAATAGAAATGGATTTGTTAATTAATGTCTACATTCGTTTTTGACACATTTTCTTTTTTTATTAAATACACTTTAATGCATACTTTTAAATAATATTATGTGAGCTAAAAAAAATATATATATATGGGGAGAGTACTTATGTTACTGTCACCACTACATAAAAACAACAACTTAAATACATGTAATTTTGTCCTTGAAATACCGTAGAATTCCATTCATTCCTATGGAGGACTGCGCCTTCAAGGGAATGCCAATATGGCCGACCGGTGGCTTCAAAGCATTTCATTGGCCAATACATAGCATCAACAGTCCAGGGTTTATTTATGTAAGTCATTGCTCTATCCTATCTAATAATAGATAAGATAGTATTTTTGTTGTGATGTGAGCAAGCAAGCAGTATCAAGTGAATAGCCAATATATGTGTTTGTGTCTTCAGTCGCATACGTTTGTTGTGATTTTGTAGGCATTTATATGGAAAATGTTATCTGATCAAAATGTAAGGTCAGATTTCAGTTTTTGTAGCCTTTCCCCTCTGTTGACAAAGAATAAAATAAAATAAAAAGATTCGCCCTTTGCCAAGTGTTTTTATTTGTAAGTTTTCATTATTCAATTATTTTAAACTGATTTGAAAAATAGAAAATAAAACGAAACGGATTGCCTTTGACATCTCTCGCCGTCTGTATATTGTTTAATTGGCAGGCCAAAGCCTCCAATTGCTGCCATCCACCCAACTGTGGGACCAATAGACAGCCGCTTCCGGATTACAACTGCCATGAATGGGCGGCTTTGCTGTAGCAACCCAAGACAGAAGTAGCTACCCAGAAAACGTGTCTCAGCAATGCAAAGCTCCGGGAGTCAAGACACAGCAGAAGCCAGGAAGCAGACTACGCAGACTGGCCCGGTCGACCGTCCTTGAACAGTTCTACTCAATCATGGTGGTGTGTAACAGAAATACATTTTATTTTTATGGGTTCATAAGTTGTACGGCTGGTCTGGCAATTTTTGTAAGGTTGAGTTGGGTAACACGATGTCTGAATTGCGTGATAGTTCATTGGCTGCCATATTGACCCCTTTTGTATGTTGACCAATTATTATTCTCCTCTGAAGACTGTAGCAAAATGGTCGCCAATTGGAGTTCGAGTCGTCCAATAACTTGCAATGTAATTGGTCATTCACGTGTCGTTTTCACTTTTTGTTGTATGTTTGTCCAATCCCTATCGACAATGTATTTCTGAGTGACATACTTACCGACCATTTAGCGCCTCGCCGGCTTTGCTGCCTTTGGACAATTTTATTGTTGTAGGCGGGTCTTGAGAAACTAGTGGTGTTTTGTGACGAGATGAAAATGGCGGCGGATGGCTGACCGCCGACTATCGGATATTATACATATATAACTGCGATTTAAACCGGCGTTCTCTGTCGATTTTAACAGAACTTAATTGTCACTTAATATTACCCGATTTTTTTAACGATTTCCTAAACTCTTTGACTAGAGTTTTCCAAAAGACAAAACGGAAAGTTCCCTTGGAAATAATAGGTTACTCGCTGTCTGCCGTTCCATTTTAAACTCGGACGTTCGTTTTAGTTTAGCTAACAGTTTGTTGTTCAGCATAAGAAAATGTGTGTGAACTAACGTTACTTGCCGCAAATAACCCAGGACTGGTAACCCCCTTACCCCCCTCACCACCCTAAAACTAGCCAGACAAGTGTCTAAATTGTGTCAATAGTAAGCTACACTCTATAGCTAACTTTAGCTATAACCACGCTAAACGCTAGATAATGAACCACACTATAATCCAAAATGCAATATTGGCGCTACAAACACAAACTAAAACTTGTTGGTTAATCCCATTCTATCGGTAGGGTTTTGTTTTGGTGATCGACAACAATGCTTCCCTTTAGTGGGGGATAGCTAGCCTCTTTACTATTTCACTAGCTATGTCCTAGTGGTAATTATCTATCGTTAGCTCTTTATTCGTACGGTGTTGTTGAATCAAATTAAAATGTCTTAACTTGGCTACATTGCTGACTGTGTATTTTAGATTTAGTTTGTCCGATTTGAAAGGCTGTTTTTAACCCGCAAGTGACAGGAGACACAGCTGATTTCTAGTAGTGCATTGTTTAAGTTAGCTTAGCTCTGTCAAATAAAGTCAAACTATTTCCAATCACGAGTTAGTTGTAGTGTTCAGCAGCTTGACAGCGCAGTCGGGGACCCACGTGTATCGGCGAATCGCCTACCAAAGCAGTCCACTGTCTCAAGTGACTGTCCATAAAATATGGAAGATAAGCGTCGTCCACGATTCAGCAAGCGACTGGTAAGTAACTATTTGGCCCAGCGTTATTTCAATGTCTCCTTGTTTTGTCTGTAGTAAGAGTTCTTAGCTAACGTTACTTTAGACGTTGGTGATGAACGATCTGAAATGGCATGGACTACCGGTAGTCACTAACTATGTTGAAAGGTGCGTGGTATGGATATTTAATTATTTGTTGTGTGTTTTTAAACTATGGATTGAGATGTTGGGATTATAAAGACAGTCAGAGAGGAAGTGAGTTAACGTTACTAGTCTACGTTTAAATTCCAATACCTCATCATTTAGGTTATGGGAATAACTAGTGTTTTTCCCCCCCCCCCTAAGTAACAATTTAATTTGTTTCCAATACCAAAAAGCTGAGAAGTTTGTCTCTGACTTGTCTTGCTTGATGGTGTCATGTAGTCCATATTGGCACTCTTGACTGCAATTTGAGAGAGCACGGAAAACAGGCTCTTTGGTCATAAGTAGTGCATTATAAAGGGGAGCGGGTGTCATTTTAAGACGACTCAGGTTCATGTGTCCATTGTTTGGGAGGTTAAACCCTGCCAGGAGTGTGCAATCATGTCACAGTCGCACCAAAACATTGTAAAAGCAAACCGAGCAGAAGACATTTGGTTAAAGAGGACCAGATCGACTATGTCTGGAGCAGTGATCACAGGGTTGGGTTGGGCAATGGCTGGGATTAGTGTCAGATCTAGCTAAAGCCTTGAAAAGGAATATTGCACATTTTTGTTACATGGTGCGTTTTTGATTGAGTGTCCAACATGTCAGATAAGATTATTGATTGTGTTTGAGGTGAGTTATCTTTTTTTGGGGGTTTTTTGCATTCGATTGTAATTGCATTTTTGGTTTGTTCTGGGTATCAGACAGGAGTATCCTTGGCTTCACGCCTGTTGAGCGAATTTGAATGTGTACTGCAGGGTTTAGTAAGGTGACTAGGATCTCAGCCTACCTGACTGTGTAGAATCTGGATAGTTACAGGTGAGGTGACACACAAAGGCTTTTACTAGACAGTGGACCGTGGACATTATGTTTATAATGTACAGTGTTGTGATTGTTAAAGTTGCATTTCAGACGATAGTCACGTTTTGTCGGAGGAGAAGCAGAACATGTATCGCTCAGAGCAGTAGCCAGGCACCATCACTCCTCTGATGCAGAGACAAAGTTTTATCAATTATGAATAGGATGAGATTTAGGCAGTAGTGGTCAGGTCTACATCTCTTAGTCTCTGGTCTGTTAGGGAGAGGGAGGGAGCTCTTTTTCTTTACCTGTACTTTGAGCCATGCATCTCCAGAAGGCATATTGCATGCAGTACAACGGTGTAAGTGGATTGGAGGGAGGGTGGTGTGTGTGTGTGTGTGTGTGGAGAAGACACTGTGGTGAGCGCACGCTGTCTGCTCTGTGTGAAGCGAGAGGAGAAGTTACTGGAGAGGCTGGCTGCCTGACTGGCCATGTGAGCAGAAATGCGGATGGAGGAGATGATGATGATGGGGGGGGGCACTGCAGAGGCGAAAGGATGACAGAGCTGGATAGACCGCAGGCCTTTTTTCCACTCTAAAAAGAGAGGCGAGGGGGAGCGGAGGATGGCGAACAGAGATGCTGCTGCACTACGAAGGGATGTGGGAAAAGAGGAGGAAGAAAGATAAAGAGAGGAAGAGGGATGTAATGGTGACACTGAAGGTGCGAGGTGTGTCGAGTCTCTCTCCATCCCACAGGATTCCCCAAGGCGCACTGCAAGAGAGGGAAAGGGCAAGAGAAAAGGAGAGAACTAGAATAAAATTGAGAGGAAAAAAGGATACTGGATTGCTGCAGTGAGGGGGAGAGAGCGCATCTGTAGCCCTGCTTGTACTGGCTCCGAGACCCACCGTCTCTTGGCGATGATCTTTGATAATAAACATGAACAATGCGGTTAGATACTGCGTCGGCCCTTACCCACTCTGGTTGCTCAGGCGTCGTGGTGTGATTGTGTAGCTCAGGGTCGTCCATTGTTTCTTCAGTAGCTGAGTGAGTGGGCGGCCTGGAGACCCAGGATCTAGACAGGGGCCATGGCTGTCCGTCGTTCCGCAGCCAAGGCATCTCCCAGACGGATCCCTCCCGCATCCCTCCAGACTGTTTCTCTCTCTAGAGTTTGTCGTCATGCAAGCCGAGTTCCCGCCTTGGGAATACTAGGTGGAGCTGGACACTGCGGTGTGTGTGTGACCAGCAGCTGGTCTGTGTGATGTCTCCGTTAAAGGTGGTTGGTTTCGCCGGGTGCTGTGGCAGCGTAGTGCGTCGCTGAGAGACGGTATGCTGTGTCATTGTCTGTGTCTCCAATGGCACCCTATTCCCTACGTCGTGCACTATCTAGGGAGCCATTTGGGTACACGCAGCCACTGTCCACTGTACTGGGCACTGGCCCAGGGGAGCACAGACGGACAGGCGCACTGCATTACACCGCTCGCTGCAATTCACTGCAATGCCGTTGTGTCCGTCTCCTCTACCAAACCGCCTGAATGGAACAAAGCTCTCTCGTCAAACCAGGCTTAAAGATGGATAATGGATTTTGAATTTACTGGGCCACGGTTGTCTTGTTGAAGGGCTGGGCTGCCCGGAGCCAAGGAGGATTGCGGCGGCTGGCAGATGGGCAGTGAGATATTGGAGGTAGGGCAGGTGCCTCGTGCTGCATCTGGTGTCACTGATTTGGCTGCTACAGCGGTGGATACTAGTGCTGTTTAATGTCCTGCTGTGGAGTGGCTGACTGGTGGACAATACAGTGAGGTCGTTTCACATTGTGCAGTGTTTGCAAGGAGTTGTGTGTGTCATGTTCAGGCTGAATATGTTTAGAGGTGTGTGTGTTCAGGGCCAGCTGAGGATGTTTGTATGTGTGAGAGACGGGTGGAGAGATTGCGTTCTCCGACATCTCTTATTGTTGTCACAGAGCTCTGGGCTGCTGGACCCCCCCCTCCCTCCCAGGGTCAGCTGGTGCATTGCTATGGCAACCCTGGCCCACTCCCTGGTCCACTTTGTGTAGCTGTTAGCGATACTGCTAATGATAACCATCTGCTGGTAGATGGAAAGGCTTTCTGAAAAACCTTCTCAGTTAAATGTTAACTAAAAAGTAGCCTCTGCCTTTCTGGCAGAATGATATCATGATTATTTGCGTCAATCCAATGGCCATTTGTTTTTGCAGAAACACTGCTAACCAAAGGGCATGCACACTTGCTTTAAAGGGTAACTACACACATAATTAAAAATGTCTTCGAATTTTCCAAGACCTCAAAAGTAGTCTCCTGATGTGGTGTATCCATTGTTGTGCACTTAGAACATTAAATGTTGTATTTCTTTAATTAAAAAAAAAATTTGTAATCAATATTTTAACAGAAACATGGAAAAACAAAACTGAGAAAATGGAATTTGGGGGGGAAATTATGTGGATTCAGGCCAAAAATTAACAATTTTATGGGGGCCTACATGTCACAGATTGCTTTCATTTTATTACCTACCTAGGTTTTTTGAAAAGTCCCCTTTGAACTCACCATGCTTTTTAAATCATTGAAGCTGTCAACCCAATGCAAGGCGGTGAGAATGGATGGACACTAAAAGGGGGTTTACTATAACCTAGCATGTGTTCTTGAGGATGATGAGTCGGGGTGGACATTGGATAACTAGATCATTTTTTCCCTCATATTTATCCAAATTTTATGTGTCCTCGTGAACTGCTTTACAAACTTAAAATCTATGGACTTCTACCTAATATCTTATAAACCTAGGTTGACAATATTGAGCGGAGGAGCAGGGGAAAGGGGCATGGTCCTTAAGTCAGGTTTAGGGGAGGGTGGGATATTATCCTTCTATCATCTGTTGTGCCCTTGAAGCACTGGGTAAAGAAAGGTTCCAAGTACCCCCCCTGTTCTTTCTCTCCCTCTCGCTTTATCCCCCCATCCCCGAGAGAAGGGAGAGTCAGTGTGAGGGGAAATTAATATAGGCTACATTAGAGAATTGATACCCTAGTCTGAACATCAATGTACTGTGTGTTGTCTGTGTTGATATGGGTTTGTGTGGGTATGTTCATTCTTCCTTGCCCCAGTGTGTGTTGTTGTATTGCGACTTCAAT
This sequence comes from Oncorhynchus mykiss, assembly GCF_013265735.2. NCBI lineage: Eukaryota > Metazoa > Chordata > Actinopteri > Salmoniformes > Salmonidae > Oncorhynchus > Oncorhynchus mykiss. The sequence continues at coordinate 17,488,833 of NC_048583.1, read as the reverse complement.
CTCTTGGCACGAGAGCAGGTTTCTTTTTGTAGGAGGGAGCAGCAGGCAACTGTGTGGGAGCATTGTTAACACAGCCAAACGCTGCTGTCTTTAAGTAGCGTTACATTTGACAGAAAGACCTTAAAGAACCTAGAAGTATTAAGCCTAACTATTACAAAGTACCGTAAATACCTGAAAATAGTGCTCAATGGGATTTAAAGGGTTTACAGCTGCTGAACACATTGAGGTAAATCTCTTCTCTTTATTCCCTCTTCCTCACATTCCTCTTTCCTATTCTATTTTGCTCCCCCTCTCCCCCCTCATCTCTTTCCTCTTCCCCCTCCTCACTCCAGCGGTCGGGCACGAGGCGGCGCTACCATGACGATGGTATCTCGGACGACGAGATCGAGGGGAAGAGGACCTTTGACCTGGAGGAGAAGTTGAGGAGCGAAAGGTTCACCTCAGACAGGGTGAAACGCATGGAGGGGAAAGGTCAGTGTTGGGGGGTCATCGTAATCCTATATCTGTGTCCTTCTACAGTGGAGGGTTTGGCTGTGGCTAAATATTGGAGACATTGGCTGCGTCTGAAATTGCACCCTATTCCCAATATAATGCACGTCTTTTGACAGTAGTAGTATGCTATTGGGTTACAAACTTGAGTAGCTTTGAGGATTCCTGTTTAGTTTATGGATTATCTTGTGTGTGTGTGGTTTTTCCAGACCTCACGTTTGAGTACATCCAAAGAGGTGGGTTGAGGGACCCGATCATCTTTGAGAAGCCAGACGGACTGGGTATCAAGTACGTCCCCCCCCCCCCCTCCAAACTCTGTTGGAAACGCACTCGCTTTATTCTCTCTGGGGCAATTAGAATGGCTGAAATTGCGTTAGTCTGTAAGTCTCCTTGAGTAGTATGTAACCCCGGTTTGTTGTGTTCTCTAAAGGATGCCAGATCCAGACTTCAGTGTGAATGACGTCAAGATATTTGTTGGTAAGATTCCACCCCCCTCCAGTGTTTCTATCCAATCACGCCTCTTCCCCTTTTTTCCACACTCTCTCCTTCACCCACACTCTATCTCTATGCTAACTCTTCCTCCATTTCTTTTGGCTTTTTAACACTCCCTCATTTACTCATCTCCTTTATTTCCCTCCCTCCCATTTTTAACCACACAGTCGAAGAAACAAGCCTGCAGGCTCTAGTTTGATCTAATAGTGATATGGTCAAGTGCTGCAAAGAAGGACTTAGAAAATCTGCAGCTGGCCCTAGAAAATCTGCAGCTGGCCCAGAACAGAGCAGCATGTCTTGTCCTTCAATGTGCACAGGGGGCTAATGTCAACTGTCTGCATGTCAGTCTCTCTCTGCTCAAAGTACAGGAGAGATTGACTGCATCAATTCTTGTGAGAAAGTGTTAATTTCCAAATTGGTTGTAAAATCATTTACATATAGCTCTGACAGGTGTACTTACCCACCAGACATGCCACCAGGGGTCTCTTCAGTCCCCAAATCGAGAACAAATTCAAGGCAACGCACAGTATTCTATAGAGCCATTATTTCATGGAACACCCATCTCAAAAATGTTGCTTCAAAACAAGACCTCACAGAACAAGGCCTCTCCCCATCTGACCTAATTAACCGATAGCCAGTATTCAGACCCCTTCACTTTCCCCACATTTTATCACATTATTCGTATTCTAAAATTGATGAAGTACCCCATAATGAAAAAGCAAAAACAGGTTTTTATGCATTGTCATGTTAGATGGGGAACATCGCTGCACAGCTATTTTCAGGTCTCCAGAGATGTTTGATCGGGTTCCAACCCGGGCTCTGGCTGGGCCACTCAAGGATATTTAGAGACTTGTCCCAAAGCCACTCCTGCATTGTCTTGGCTGTGTGCTTAGGGTCGATGTCCTGTTGGAAGGTGAACAGTCTGAGGACCTGAGCGCTCTGGAGCAGGTTTTCATCAAGGTTCTCTGTACTTTTCTCCATTCATCTTTCCCTCGATCCTGACTAGTCTCCTAGTCCGTGCCGTTGAAAAACATCCCCACAGCATGATGCTGTGCATGATGCCACCACCATTCTTCACCGTAGGGATGGTGCCGGGTTTCTTCCAGACATGACGCTTGGCATTCAGGCCAAAGAGTTCAATCTTGGTTTCATCAGACCAGAGAATCTTGTTTTTTAAGGTCAGAGTCCTTTAGGTGCTTTTTGGAAAACTCCAAGAGGACTGTCATGTGCCTTTTACTGATGAGGGGCTTCCGTCTGGCCACTCTACCATAAATGTCTGATTGGTGGAGTGCTGCAGAGATGATTGTCCTTCTGGAAGATTTTCCCATCTCCACAGAGGAATTCAAGCTCTGTTGGTGACCATTTGGTTCTTGGTCACCTCCCTGACCAATGCCCTTTTCCCCTGATTACTCAGTTTTGGCCGGGCGGCCAGCTCTACGAAGAGTCTTGGTGGTTCCTTAATTCTTCCATTTAAGGATGATGGAGGCCACTGTGTTATTGAGGACCTACAATGCTGCAGGAATGTTTTGGTACCCTTCTCCAGATCTGTGCCTCGACACAATCCTGTCTCGGAGCTCTACAGACAATACCTTCGACCTCATGGCTTGGTTTTTGCTCTGACATGACTGTCCACCTTATATAGACAGGTGTGTGTCTTTCCAAATCATGTACATTCAATTAAATTTACCACGGGTGGACTCCAATCAAGTTGTAGAAACATCACAAAGATGATCAATGGAAACAGGATGCACCTGATCTCAATTTCACATCTCTTAGCAAAGGGTCTGAATTCTGTTTTTGCTTTGCCATTATGGGGTATTGTGTGTAGATTTGATCCATTTGTGAGTACGGCTGTAACGTTACAAAAAGTGGAAACGGGCAACGTGTCTGAATGCTTTTAGAATGTACTGATGTGTGGGTACCTGTCAGCAGGACCTTTTTGTTGTTGTCCTGTTCTCATTTTAAATTGGTGTCGTTCAGTCCTTGAGCTGTTCTTGTCTGTTGATGTTCTGTATTATTTCACGTTCAGGAAGAGTTGCTGCTGCTGCTTCAGCAACAGTTAATGGGGATCCCAATAAAACACTAAATACACTCTGACCTTTTCCTCTCATCTTTTTGTCTGTCTCCTCTTTCTCTCCTTTGTTCCTCCCTCACCGTATCACCCATCTGTCTGTCCCCGTCCCCCCCCCCCCCCCTTGGCTCTCCCAGGCAGCAGACGAATGATCGATGTGATGGATGTGAGCACTCAGAAGGGTATAGAGATGTCTATGGCCCAGTGGCGACGTTACTACGAGACGCCCCCCTCCCAGAGGGACAAACTCTACAACGTCATCAGCCTGGAGTTTAGCCACACCAAACTGGAGAACCTGGTCCAGAGGCCTACATCGGTCAGTCTGATATATATACGTACGCACGGACACTCTCTCACACACACACCGAGCTGACGATCCGGAGGCCCGCGTTTGCCAGTCTGAGACACACACACATAGGCATATTAGCACGCAGACACGCAAATCGGCGCACACACCCCCTCCTGTCTGTTCTTACCTCCTCCTGTGTATCTTATCAGGTGGACATCATAGACTGGGTGGACAACATGTGGCCTCGGCACCTGAAGGAGAGACAGAGAGACTCTACCAACTCCATCACAGACATGCAGTACCCCAAAGTGCAGAAGTAAGGCTCAAATGTGTCCCCAAATGTGCACTACATAGGGAATAGGGTGCCAACTATTGACCAGGGTTTGCAGGCTCTGCCAACTCCCATCACAGACATGCAGTACCCCAAAGTGCGGAAGTGAGACCCTCTCCCTCATCAACTGCATTCTCCTTCCCCCTTCTTTTCCCTCCTCCAACCTCTGTTCCAGGTACTGTCTAATGAGTGTGCAGGGCTGCTACACGGACTTCCACATTGACTTCGGAGGTTCCTCGGTCTGGTACCACATACTGCGGGGAGGCAAGGTAAGAGCGAAAGACTTAATCTCACACTGCAAGACTTGACTCGAGTCTCTACTTAAGACTCGGACCCCTACGACTTGGGATTTGAGTAAGAGCGACTTGTTTCCCCTCACTTCTTACCTCTGACCCCTTGCTTCCTGTCAGGTGTTCTGGCTGATCCCGCCCACGCCTCAGAACCTGGAGCTGTATGAGGACTGGGTGTTGTCAGGGAAACAGGGAGACATTTTCCTGGGAGACAAGGCCCAGGACTGTCAGAGGATAGAGCTGAAGCAGGGCTATACCTTCATGATACCTTCAGGTACCCACTTAATATGTAGTGAAATCTGGTGTACATATATTGTAATGCCTTGGCAGCAGCTAACGGGGATCCATAATAAATACACTTTGAATTGTACTTGTGCTTTGGTACATTCAGATATTTAACCGTTTGAACTTCAACCTAGTCTTGTGTGTTCCTGTTTCTGATGTTGATCTTTGTTTGTGTCCTGTCAGGTTGGATCCATGCGGTCTACACTCCAGTGGACACCCTGGTGTTTGGGGGGAACTTTCTCCACAGCTTCAACATCCCCATGCAACTCAACATCTACAGCATCGAGGACAGGACACGGGTGGGTCACACACACACACACACACTCTTCCATTTAATCTCTCTCTCCTAAATGTACTGAATGTTTTTATTCCTGAGCACTCGTAGAAGAGAAGTTCCTATGTATGTAGTGGCGGTTACTAATAAATTAAACTTGGTGTCTGTGCAGGTACCAGCTAAGTTCCGTTACCCGTTCTACTATGAGATGTGTTGGTACGTGTTGGAGAGATACCTCTTCAGTCTGACCAACACCTCCTACCTCACGCCTGACTTCCAGAAACACTCCCTGGGCATCGGTCAGTGCCAACACTACCTTCTCTCTGTTTCTGTCTCTTTGTTTCTCCGTTTCTCTCGTTTTCTCTCTTTGTTTCTATGTTCTCGCTCTCTCAACTCTCTCTCACCCCCCTCCCTCTCTCACCCCCCTCCCTCCCTCCCTCTCTCACCCCCCTCCCTCCCTCCCTCCCTCCCCCCCCCTCCCTCCCTCCCTCCCCCCCCCTCCCTCCCTCTCTCACCCCCCTCCCTCCCTCTCTCACCCCCCCTCCCTCCCTCTCTCACCCCCCCTCCCTCCCTCTCTCACCCCCCCTCCCTCCCTCTCTCACCCCCCCTCCCTCCCTCTCTCACCCCCCCTCCCTCCCTCTCTCACCCCCCCTCCCTCCCTCTCTCACCCCCCTCCCTCCCTCCCTCTCTCAACACTTCTCTAACCATCATTACTCTATATTAGGTGATTCCGTTTGAATGACAACACGAGATCTATAGCTTGAGGCGTGCGTTCTCCATATTGCATGTTAGACTACAAACCTTGAATTGCTCTGTGAAGTGTCTTCTCTTTCCAGCTACACTTCTTAATCTCTGTCTGCCCCCCCCCCCCTTCCAGGTCTTACGAGAGACCCCTCCACCTGTGAGTCAGTCAACGGCCACACCCAGAAGGAGGATGAAGAGGAGGCTCCCCCGACGCGGGGCTCTAAGCCCGGGGTGAAGGTTCACCTGACGCCCTTTGAGCTGGAGGGGCTGTGGAACCTGCTGGGGAAGCTGGAGTCGCTGCCCTCACAGAAGAACTGTGTCCCGGCGGGCATACACAATGCTCCCGCGCTGCTGCACGACATCAGGGTGGGTATGGGGTGTGTCTGACAGAGTTAAATATCCTAATATCAAAATGGATGCATGCAGGACTGACTGTAAGTCACTTTAGATGAAAGCGTCTGGTGATTGGCATGTATTATAAAGTGTGTGTCTTTTTTGTTCACGTATTAACCTTGCTGTCTTCTCTTAAGGCCCTGCTGAAGGAGCATGCTAATGACATCCCCAAACTGTCCTACACTGGGAAGCCCATCGTCAAGTGGCCCACTAGGGTGAGAAGGACACGCCACATTCAGTCACATGCTCATAGTAACCGTTTACACTCGTCGCCGTAAACAGGTTCAGATTGGCAGGTTTGGCCACTGATAAGCGCCTTAATTGGGACACCAGCGGCTGTACGGTAACATGCTGTACCTGACGTCAGAGCTCAGGTTCTCCACTTCACGGCTCCTGACAGCCATTATAAACTTGAGCACCGCACGACAAGAAGTTGACCTCCCACCCCTCCTTTTGGGGGGGGGGGATCGTCTGAGTGACGGAAATGCATTTTAAATTATGAGGACTCAATGTATTTTGAAAGATGAAGTGTTGAGGTTGATAATAAATACAGCTTTGACATCATACAAGCCAAACACCTGAACTGCACATTTCCATATAAAAGTCATGTCATATACAGCGTTAATGATCACTGTTTGATGTATAAGATGGCATGGTGTCATAGGCTCATTCTGTTCAGAACAGGGTATGTTTGTCTATCGTGAAGAGAATTTCTAGGCGCGTCACGCACACGAATGCACTCCCGACTCCGTTCTACGCACACCGAAATTCCCATCTGTTTCTCTGAATTGCCGTGTGAAAGCCTGACACCGTAAGATCGTATTTGACAACTTAGCCAGTCATGTTGGCAGTAGAAACACGTTTTCAAGTGATGCCCACTTGACCCAGACTGCAGTTTATAATGAGATGTTTTTGGACAGCGTGAACCACAGCAGTAATTGTGTGATGGCGGGGACACAGGGCTGTGTTCCAAACAAATCATCTACAAGTGTACTTGCTCTAGTTCCTCAACGGCACAACTAGGAGAGCTCAAAAAGGACCTTTATATAGTTGAAGACTCTTCACATAAAAGTGCATTGAATTAAATAAGTATCCAGAATACAGTAAATGTAAAATGCACATAAAATCAAGTTTAATTTTTGGATTCAATCTTGTCAGGTAAACTGTTGTCCTCAACTTTGGTTGAATCATTTTTCCATCATAACCCATAACTGTTGCTGCCATTCTTATGCATTTTGTTCTGTGAGAACCATTTCAATGTAGCCCTGTCCATATAGGCCTCTACCCACAAGTCTGAAGGGTTAACACGCGTGTACTGTACATTGTCATAAGACGAGAGCGAATCACGCCACGTTCTTAGACTTCTCCACACCCCAAACGCTTAAAATCCATGTACTTATCTGACTCCCAAATCGAAGGGTCATTTAATCCACAGAGGGATGCTTTTCCAGACAGAGATTAAGCCTTGTGCTGGACTGTTGCCTTCCTTCGCCCCCTAAAACTTTGAATGTGTCTTTATCCCATTCATTCTCATCCCTCCCACCCTTCCAGCCATCGTGGTACCAGCCTCCTCCCCCTCCTCCCCCGGTGGCTCGTCCCAAGCTGTCTGCCACGGTGGTGACCCCGCGACCTCAGAAGCCCGCCTCCTCCATGTCCGTGCTGCGGCGGCGGCGCGTGCGGTGTAAGCGCTGCGAGGCGTGCGTCAGGACGGAGTGCGGGGACTGTAACTTCTGCAGGGACATGAAGAAGTTCGGCGGGCCGGGGAAACTCAAACAGACCTGCGTGCTCCGACAGTGTCTGGCGGTGAGAGAAAGAGGGGTGGGGGGGGGGGTGTGTTTGATCTGTGTGAGCTGTCAGATTTGTACAGTTGAAGCATTGTCACTCTCCCTCTGCTAGCTGTGTGTGTCACTTACTGCTTGGATTTGATGCCTGTGTCCTTACTCTTTATCTGTTTCCCAGCTAGTATACTGTGTGTGTGTGTGTGTGTGTGTGTGTTTTTTGATTCTTTCTGACAGAATATACTAGTCTCGGTGTATTAACTCCTCTCTCTCTCTCTCTCCCCTAGCCGGGTCTGCCCCTGTCAGTGGTATGTGAGCTCTGTGGAGAGGGGAACCAGGAGGGAGGAGAGGGGCCAGTCTTCGCCCTCACCCTCATGGAGTGTTCCAACTGTGCCCAGATAGCCCACCCCGCCTGCCTCAAGGTAACCCCCGACACACTCCTCAAACTATACCTTACCTTCAAGTTTCAGCTTCATTCGCCGTAAGTACATCTTACTCACCAGAGCTCTCGCAATCTAATCCGCATGCAAACACGCATGACCACACACACAATCACTTTCTTGTTGTCTTGTGACATCAGTACAGATGAAAGTTAAACTCTCCCTCTTACCTCTTTCTTTTTGTTCTCAAACAAAATGCTCTCCACCTCTCGCTCTCTCTCTGTCTCTCTAGGTAACAGGGGAGGGTGTGGTGAACACAGATCTGCCCAGCTGCTGGGAGTGTCCAAAATGTGTTCTAGGAATCACCGATACTGAGGTAGACCCTCCTCCTTTATCTACACACTCTCTCACACACACACACACACACACCACTGTGTCCCGGCTAGCTAACGGCCGTGACTCTCTCCCTGTGCTGTGTGTCAGTCTTCGGGTACCGATGATGATGACGACAGCGGGGCGTCCGTTGGCCTCGGCGCTGGCGCAAGCACCCTCTCCCCCGCCGCCCTCTCCTCCTCCCAGGGGCCTCTAGGGGTCTCCATGGAGCCAGGCTCTGCTCCTGGGTTGGGGGATGAGGGCTGGGGCAGGGCGTTACTGCTACACCCAGGGCTGGTTCCCAACCACCCCCCCTCCTCCTCCTCCTGGTCCTCAGAGGCGCCCCTTCCCTCCCCTGGTCAGCTACTACCACAGCAGCGCGGCCTCAAGCGGGCGGGGAGATGGGCAAGCGGGCGCAGGAAGAGGGTGAGAGGCCTACCGCCGCCACCGTCCTTCCCCCCGCCCGTTACATCATCATCACGCGCCTATCGCTGCTCTGACTGACGAGGGGAGGGGCTGGGGGAGACGTGGTGCTTTGGGCTCCACAAATACTGGGCGAATGCAGAACCCTTTGCTTTAGGGTTGATATCAGACCTGAGTTTTAAGTCATTTCAAATACTTTATCTGTTCTTGTTTTGAGCTTCCCTAGCTTAATGTTCCAATAGAATAGTCCCAAATCTGCACACTCCAGGCAAACTCAAAAGTATTTCGAGGTTTTCAACCCTTTGAACCCAGGTCTAGTCCATATGAGACAGTATTTGTGAAGCAGAAAGTGTTTGTAGCCTGAACGAAAGCCCAAAGCATGCGGAGGTTGAGTGAGAGAAACGGCGGCTTGTGATGTGAATGTACTTGTCTGTCTTCACAGTGCAGCAGGCATTATGTCAACAGAGATGTTACAGTATTCAATGAACAGTGCATTTCTGTTGCATTGATGTTTTTCTTATTTGTTTGTTGATTTCAGGTGAAAGGGGACAAGAATAAAATGTTACACGCGGTAAGCATGCCAGCCAATAAAAATGTATTCAATTAAACCGAAGACCGTTTTTCATCCTTACCCTAACGGATACTTCGTTCCCTCTCTCCTTTCCTCTCTCCTTTCCTCCCTCTCTCCTTCCAGAAACGCAAGTCTTCTTCGTATCTCGACGGCCGCATAGCTAAGATCTACCGTCGCGGTGGTCACAGCGATGACTCGGGCAGCGATGATGATGATGACGACGATGATGAGGATGATGATGATGAAGGCTCCAGGGGCGGAGGAGGCGGCGCGGGAAGGAAGATGTCCGGACCACGCCCTCGCGGCAGTGGCTCCGCCTCTCGAAGAGGCTACGGGACTGGGAGGCGAGGCATTTGGAGAGGCTCCTCCCATAGAGGGGCAGGCCGTGGGAGTGGGCTGGCCCCTCACTCCTCCCTGAAGATGAGGCGTGGCAGAGGGGGGCTGGGGGTGGGGCGAGGGGACAGGGAGAGAGGCGGGAGAGTGCGCCTCCGGGGAGGCACCAGGATGCAGAGACGCAGGGACGAGTCAGAGGAGGACGACAACGATGATGATGATGATGATGACGATGAAGATGACGACAGCGAGGAAGATCCGCAGCATCACCACCGGCATAAAGACCACCGGCAACGCCGCAGGCGGAGGAGAACGGACGACGAAGAAGACGACGATGAAGACGATGAGGAAGACAGCTCGGCCCGGGACCTGGAGGGGGAGGATGAGGACGTGGACGATGAAGACGAGGATGAGGAAGATGACGAGAACCAGTCAGACTCCGAACCAGAGCCTCCTGTTCTCCTGGTGTCTGACCTTAACGACGACTTCCTAAATGGCTCGTACCTGACCGTGACCCTACAGCGCCCTCCAAGGGCTAAACGCCACCCCGGCTCCATCGTACCCAAGCTGGAGGCCGCCATGTCTCCCAGAACCCACGGCGGCGGTCCAGGTTACGTCCAACATAAAACCCTCGGGAAGACGCGGCACAAAAACGGCACGGTCGCCGCCGGCAATGGCCTGGCCCAGCCCGCCAAGAATCCAGTCGGCCGGCCGCCTCGTCACCGTATCAACAATCCCCACGGCGACACAGCAGACAGGGAGAGGGACACTGCCTCTCCTTCCTCCTCAGACTCCTCGGCCTCCCCCACCCCTCCTCCCCACTCCTCCCACTCTCCTTCCTCACTCTTGTCGCTGCCCTCCTTCAAGGATGTAGGAAATGAGAAAGGAGGGGAGAAGGAGGTGTGGGTGGCGGTGTTCCTTTACCTGAGCAGAGCCGAGCTGGCTAGCTGTATGACTGTCTGTAAGGCCTGGTACAAATGGTGAGTCACACCCGTCCCTCTGTTATTAGAGTAACATTCACAGCCATTCGCATGGCTTGTTTTAGTGAATTTTTTTGGGGGGGGGGGCTATACAGTTGCATATTGGGATATTATTTTTTGGCGATATATCGTATTAACAATATCGCAATATTATTTTTGTGCTCATTTTTCCTTCATAGCTTGTTCTCTGTCTTTTTTTCAAATATGGAGCAAATTTTGTTTTCAGCACTTATTTAAAACTCGTTTTCTCGTGGCTCTCTGAGCAAAACGTTTGGAACATCGAATCGCATTAAAATCACAGTATCGAATCGCGTTACAAATAGAATCTCATCGGCACCGAAGTGTTGCGATAATATCACACGGGGAGCTCCCTGGCAATTACCAGCCCTACTTATTGTTTCTATAGATAAAGGAGTTTATTTCCTCTTTCTGCTTCAATGCAGTTTTAGGATTTTTCATCCGATAAAGTTGCATGACTGTCTCCGTAATCTGTGGACTAAAGGACACTTTCTATGGGGCTTCTCCATAAAGCAGGGTTTTTTTTACACCTGAGGATGAGACGGTGATGTCATTTTTATGGCTGGGAAAATACTTGAGCTTTGTTGAACCAGAAACGGGAGACATCCAACAAGACTGTGTCCAGATCCTCATATCTTTACCCCCCCCACCCTGCTGGCTTCCCCCTCTCCTTTCCTGCCCTCTTCCTCCCTCTCTCTCCTCTGTAGGAGTTGTGACAAGCGTCTCTGGAGTGGTGTGGATGTATCGCGTTGTCCCTCCCTCTCCTCCCAGGCCCTGCAGGGCATCATCAAACGCCAGCCCACCTCCCTGGACCTCTCCTGGACCCCCGTGTCCAAGAAACAGATCACCCTGCTCATACACCGCCTGCCAGGTAGGACACACACACCTCAACCCTGCTGCCTGTCCGGTGTACACACACACACACACACCTGAACAATGAGAGATTAATTAACCTTCCCCACCTCCTCTCCTCTCTCAGGTCTGAAGGAGTTGATGATAGCAGGTTGCTCCTGGTCGTCCATGTCAGCCCTGTCCACCCCCAGCCTGCCGTGCCTCCGTACCCTGGACCTGCGCTGGGCAGAGGGGGTCAAAGACACCCAGATCAGGGACCTGGTCACACCACCAGGTCACTAGTCAATACTAACTGACTGAGGTGTTAGGAGTTACATCTCTCTCCTTTTCTGACAGGCTGTTGCAGGCCACCGGTTTGTGGGCGCGCGTGTGTTTTTGACTGTAGTGGTTTCTTTTGGGGAATTATCTAGCTGCCTCACCTCCCCTATGATAAATTAATCTAGTGTTTTAGGGGGTTGGGTTGGCAAGTAAGTATTTGTATTGAAGGGTGTACTGTATCTAACCCCTCTCTCCCTGCAGGCTGTGACAGTCGGTCCCGGCTGCGTGGCTGTGTGGTGCTGCGTCTAGCCGGCCTGGACATCAGTGACTCCACCCTGAGGCTGATTCTCCGTCACATGCCCCTGCTAGAGCGGCTGGACCTGGCTCACTGCGGAGACCTCACGGACCAGTCCGTCTGCCTGCTCACCGCCGCCGGCACACACACGCGTAACACACTCACGGAGATCAACCTCTCAGGTAGGCGCATACACACACGCATCCCATGAAAAACATAGAGATTAACCTTGGAGGTACACACACACACTGCAATCCCTGAGATCAACCTCGCAAGTACACACACTCAATTCCCTCTTACAGGTTGTTTGCCTCTACCTGTGTCACAGCCCTCCTCCTCCTCCCCCAGGCTGTAACAAGCTGACGGACGGCTGTCTGGCGTACCTGAAGAGGGCGTCTGGCCTGGCGCTGCTGGACCTGCGGGGCTGCAAAGGTGTGACGCGGCGGGGCTGTGAGGGCTTCATCTCGGACCTCTCTCACTGCGTCCTGTTCTGTATGACGGAGGAGAAACTCATCCAGAGGATATCGTAAAACTGACCCCCCCCCCCCCCCCCCCCCTCTCGTTCGTACCCCTACGCAAGGGGCACAGAGACCCCACACCAGCCAGGCAGGGGGGAGAGAGGGGGAGCAGCAAACACCCCTCCCCCGATACGGAGAACAAGCGCTCCAGAAAAGGGGGGGCGTGAAAAGACGTTCACACTCCTCACTTAGGGTGATAGAAGGAAGACATGGAGGGATGGTGGAGGGAGAGGGTCGACTGTGCTGTTGCAGCATCATGTGTTTATTAGGCGGGTTAGGAGTTATGAATAGCACAGAGACACTTGTTAGTGTTGTTCACGCTACATGGCTGAAAATGGGAACCCGATGGATTGAATGTGGGTGTTTGTACGACGTGGTCCCACAAAGCAGTAGAGTGAATCAGGGTATAGATTTCAGAGGGGGTTGAGAGGGAAGGGGACTGGAGAAGACTCCGGACATGACTGGTGTCCCACTAGGTCTAGACTGAACTTTCCATGGACTCCTTGGGAAACCGAACAGGTGCCAAACCTGTCCTAGAAACCCCCCCGCCCCATCCTCACCCCTCTCCGTTTGATACGCTCACAGCCGTGAGTTTTGTTGGATGAAAACCGTACTGTATCGCTCATTAGGGTGCGTCCCAAATGGAGCCCTAGTTCAAAAGTAGTACACTATATAGGGAACAGGGTGCTATTTGGGATGAATACATAGTCTCTTCAGTTTTACTTGACTCCCTTTTCTCACTACCAGCCACTACAGGTCTTAACGTTATAGTCTTTGAATTCCCTTATTTGACAGAATATTTTCCTCCTCCTGTCGTATTCATCTCTTTCCTTTCTGTCACTCCTTTTCAGAGGGGTAACGTTTTGTTCATCCCTTTGCTCTATCACCCATAATGTTATTGTTGAACCGGAGGGCTCATGGGATGCGTCCCAAATGTCACCCTAGTCCCAGTATAGTGCACTACTTTTGAAAAAGTAGTGCACTATATAGAGTATAGGATACCATTTGGGATGCGGATCTTGGTATTGTGTTGGTTGCCCTACTGCAGTTGCTCAATGGGCTTGGAACATGCCTGTAGCATTGCAATCAATGATATAAATATTTTCTGAAATGTTTTGCAGAAATTCTTTTTTGTTTGTTGTTCATTTGTGGTTTTTACAAGAAAAAAAGAGAAATAAAACAAATCTTCAATGAGTAGTGTGCGTGCACGTCTTGATTTTTAAATTAAACGGAGGTCAGTATCCATATACAGTACCATTTCAAAAAAAAATTGGACACCTACTCATTCAAGGGTTTTTCACTATTATTCTACAATGTAGAAAATAGTAAAAATAGAGAAGACATCAACTATGAAATAACACAGTAACCAAAAAAGTGTTAAATAGATTTTAGATTCAAAGTAGCCACCCTTTCCCTTGATGACAGCTTTTCCAACAGTCTTGAAGGAGTTCCCACATATGCTGAGCACTTGTTGGCTGCTTTTCCTTCACTCTGCGGTCCAACTCATCCCAAATCATCTCAATTGGGTTGAGGTCAGGTGATTGTGGAAGCCAAGTCATCTGATGCAACACTCCATCACTCTCAAATAGACCTTACTCAGTCTGGAGGTGTGTTGGGTCATTGTCCTGTTGAAAAACAAATGTTAGTCCCACTAAGTGCAAACCAGATGGGATGGCGTTATTGCTGCAGAATGCTGTGGTAGCCATGCTGGTTAAGTGTGCCTTTTTTTTAAATTCTAAATAAATCGGTGTCACCAGCAAAGCTCCATCACACCACCACCTCCATGCTTCACGGTGGGAACCACACATGCGGAGATCATCCGTTCACCTACTCTGTGGCTCACAAAGACACGGATATTGGAACCACAAATCTCAAATTTAGACTCATCAGACCTAAGGACAGATTTCCTCCGCTCTATTGTCCATCGTGTTTCGTGGCCCAAGCAAGTCTTCTTAGTAGTGGTATCTTTGCAGCAATTTGACCATGAAGGCCTGATCCACACAGTATCCTCTGAACAGTTGATTTTGATGTGTCTGTTACTTGAACTCTGAAGCACTTATCCTCTGCAGCAGAGGTAACTCTGGGTCTTCCTTTCCTGTGGCGGTCCTCATGAGAGCCAGTTTCAACATAGCGCTTGATGGGTTCAAAGTTCTTAATGTTCTGTATTGACTGACCTTTCATGTCTTAAAGTAATGGACTCTCGTTTCTCTTTGCTTATTTGAGCTGTTGCCATAATATACCACCCCTACATTGTCACAACACAACTGATTGGCTCAAATGCATTAAGGAAGGAAATCACACAAATGAACTTTTAACAAGGCACACACGTTAATTGAAATGCATTCCAGGTGACTACCTCATGAAGCTGGTTGAGATTATGCAAAAGGTGGCTACTTTGAAGAATCTCTAATGTAAAATGTCGATTTAACACTTTTTGGTTACTACATGATTTCATAGTTTTGTCTTCATTCTACAATGTAGAAAATAGTAAAGAAACCCTTGAATAAGTAGGTATCTAAACTATCATTTATGTTGGCTGCCGTGTTTATACTCAACATTGTAGTGGATTTTCAGTAAAGTAGAGACAATCCACAAGCTTTTAGGGATTATAAAACAATCCTTTAATGGCATTCATTTATAAGTGGTAATAACATAGAAAGCTCCCATGCACATAATGGTGCCCCAGTTGTACCCTGGGAAACGTAGTGCACTCCTACAGTAGCCATCTTTGTTGTAGGCTCACCATTAAAGAGAAACTTGCAAGTCAAAAACCGCTTCCTGAGCAAAACAAACGCTAACTATATTCACAAGTTCCTCTCCTTTTTAAGAAGGATACCATCTGCAAGATGAAAATTCAAGTCAAAAATTGTTAGTATCAAACAATAGCTTATTAGGCTATACATGTATCTGAAATGGAACCCTAAAACCTATATAGTGCACAACCTTTGACCAGGATCCATAGGGCTCTTGTCAAAAGTAGTGCACTATATAAGGAATAGGTTGCCATCCCAAACACCCTACATCTGTCAGTATTTCATATGTAACATAACGTCCTGTGTTGAAAGCGGTATATAGAACAATGCAAGCTTATTATTGGGCTATATCTGTGTAGGTACTGCAATTCCTCTGTAACAATGTCCTGTGTTGAAAGCCTATACAGGGTTCAGGATGGAGGAGAAGGAGAAAGGGTTGAGCTTGTATCCCGTTCCACTGTAGAACTTATTCTGGAACTCCACCCTGGGAAGAGGAAAAATAGGAATATTAGGGATGGAGAATGGTGTGGCTTGAAGGACGTCACGCTGCTTATTCAGCGACGACCACTTCCTCCTGACGTGGCTCGAGCTGAGGCTCGAACCAAGCATCTCTGCTTTGCTAGCACACGTGACTGCCCTCCCGAAGCGTCTTACCATCCGCGCCACCGAAACGCTCACAATTCTGCGACACTTCAGGCTGAGAAGTTTCACATGTCCCCGTGTGTGCTGTGCGTGCGTGGGATACAAATCAACTGGTTGTGTTTGTGGGCGTGAGAGATGGAAAACATTGAGGGGCAACAGTTTGGTATGTGAATGACAACAGGGTGTGTGTGACCCACCAGTGCAATCTGAGGGCGTGCAGGAACGCGGACAGCCCCTCCATGACGAGCAGGATGGAGACGGTGAGTGTAGCGAAGAAGGAAAAGATGACGGCTAGAACTACAGATCCCACGTAGCCCTGCCACGACAGGCTGATACGCATCACCATCACCCATAGCACCTCCGACAGCTCTGCAACACACACAACTGGTATTATGCCGTACTCAAAACTACTGGGAACTCTGACTTGAGTGAGTTCAAGACAACTGGTAACTCTGAGAAAAACTAGCTCCGACTGGGAAAAGTCATTTTGAACGGTCATCCAACTCGGAAACTGTCATCTTTCTAGAGCGCCGACCTGAAGCTCACTGACGTCATGATTTGACCTTGTTTTTTTTAAAGAGTTCCCAGTTGTCTTGAAAGCACCATAAGTAGGCTGTCACTTTTCCATTTAGCAAAGAGCATACAAATATGTGGCTCTTATTTTATATAATCACCAGGTCACACAAATATATAAATGATTATGTATGTAGAAGAGCTGCTTAAAATGTACACTACTGTCAAAAGTTTGGGGTCCAGGGAGGTTAAAATGACATCAAATTGATCAGAAATGCAGTCTAGACATTGACAACAGTGAAGAGGCAACTCTGGGATGCTGGACTTCTAGGCAGAGTTGCAAATAAAAAAACATCTCAGACTGGCCAATAAAAAGATTAAGATGGGCAAAAGAACACACTCTGGACAGAGGAATCGCCTCTTCAATGTTGACGTTGACACTGGTGTTTTGCGGGTATTATTTAATGAAGCTGCCAGTTGACTAGTTTTTCAAACTAGACACTCTAAAGTACTTGTCCTCTTGCTTAGTTATGCACCGGGGCCTCCCACTCCCCTTTCTATTCTGGTTAGAGCCTGTTTGCGCTGTTCTGTGAAGGGAGTCGTACGAGATCTTCAGTTTCTTGGCAATTTCTCGCATGGAATAGCCTTCAATTGTCAGAACAAGAATAGACAGTTTCAGAAGAAAGGTCTTTGTTTCTGGCCATTTTGAGCCTGTAATCGAACCCACAAATACTGATGCTCCAGATACTCAACTAGTCTAAAGAAGGCCAGTTGTATTGCTTCTTTAATCAGGACAACAGTTTTCAGCTGTACTAACATAATTGCAAAAGGGTTTTCTAATGATCAAATAGCCTTTTAAAATGATACACTTGGATTAGCGAACACAAGAGTGATGGTTGCTGATAATGGGCCTCTGTACACATTCCATTTAAAAAAATCTGCCGTTTCCAGCTACAATAGTCATTTACACCATTAACAATGTCTACACTGTATTTCTGATCAATTTGATGTTATTTTATCGGACAACACATTTGCTCTTTCAAAAACAAGGACATTTCTAAGTGACCCCTAACTTTTGAACGGTAGTGAATATATGTGTACAGTACCGGCCAAAACTTTGGAGCCCTTGACTTTTTCCACATTGTGTTACGTTACATCCTTATTCTAAAATGGATTAAATAAATCAAAAATCCTCAAACAAAAATGTATAAAACATTTTTACGTAAGGATTCCACCCCTTTGCTATGATATTTGAAATTGAGCTCAGGTCCAGCCTGTTTCCATTGATCATCCTTAAGCTGTTTCTACAACTTGGAGTCCCCCTGTGGTAAATTCAAATGATTGGACATGATTTGGAACGACACACACCTGTCTATATAAGGTCCCATAGTTTAGTTGACAGTGCATGTCAGAGCAAAAACCAAGCCATAAGGTCGAAGGAATTTTCCATAGTGAGCCGAGACAGGATAGTGTCGAGGCACAGATCTGGGGAAGGGTACCAAAACATTTCTGGAGCATTGAAGGTCCCCAAGAAGAAAGTGGCCTACATCATTCCGCCCTAGAGCTGGCTGCCCAGCCAAATTGAGCAATTGGGGGAGAAGGGCCTTGGTCAGGGAGGTGACCAAGAACATAATGGTCACTCTGACAGAGCTCGAGAGTTCATCTGTGGAGATGGGAGAACCTTCCAGAAGGACAACCATCTCTGCAGCACTCCACCAATCAGGCCTTTATGGTAGAGTGGCCAGACAGAAGCCACTCATCGGTTAAAGGCACATGACAGCCCGCTTGGAGTTTGCCAAAAGGCACCTATAGACTCTTAGACCATGAGAAATAAGATTCTCTGGTCTGATGAAGACAATATTGAACTCTATGGCCTGAATGCCAAGCGGCACGTCTGGAGGAAACCTGGCACCATCCCTACGGTGAAGCATGGTGGTGGCAGCAGCATGCTGTGGGGATGTTTTTCAGCGGCAGGGACTGAGAGACTAGTCAGGATCAAGGCAAAGATGAACGGAGAAAAGTACAGAGAGATCCTTGATGAAAACCTGTTAAGACGCTCAGGACCTATGACTGCAGCGAATGTTCACCTTCCGACAGGACAACGCAGGAGTGGCTTTGGGGCAAGTGTGTCCTTGAGTGGCCCAGCCAGAGCCCGGACTTGAACCCGATCGAACATCTCTGGAGAGACCTGAAAATAGCTGTGCCGCAACCTGACAGAGATTGAGAGGATCTGCAGAGCAGAATGGGAGAAACTCCCCAAATACAGGTGTGCCAAGCTTGTAGCATCATACCCAAGACGACTCGATGCTGTAATAGTTATGTTACTTGTTATTTGGATATTGCATTCAAAATGGCATCCCGATAGCCTTTTAGTTTTGGACTCAACCACAACATACTGTGTGTCCATGAACTGCAGTGCTATGTTGGCATTGTTCAACATTTGGAGTCAACTTGGGAATAGAATGTGGGCTCTCGTTCGATTGCTTAAAGGTGATAGGAAAAGGGTTTCCTGATAAAAAATAAAATAAGTAGTCTTCTCCTTGTCTCCCGCCCTTTATCTATTCTGATAAGGAAGTACTTGACAGGTGAAAGAATGTCATGTGATGGAAGCTGGATTGCATTCAGTGCATTCAGTTGTCCAACTGACTAGGTATCCCCCCTTTCATCATTAGGCCAGCTTTCACCTGGTCAGTTCTTTCAGATCAGTGCCATGAAGGATGGATTTGAAAAACAATTGTGTAGATAAAGCAGGAGACTTAAGATTTAAGTTTATGTGTGTGCGTGTGTGTTATGACAATGTCACACACAGGCACAAACGTCACTGGCACAATGTGACTGTGTGTGTGTGTGTGAGTGTGTGAGAGAGAGAGTGAGACTCACGTGCATGTGCAAGGCTGAGGGCCCACAGTCGTAGATAGGAAGCTGTGTTGGAGATGCAGCCCAGACAGTACTCTATAGTGTGGATGGCCTGGTGCATGAACACATCCGCTGTATCAAACTCCTGCAGGGGAGGATAGAAAGGGTTAAAACCAGAATCCCAAATCAACACTTAGCCCTGGTCCATATTTACGAGACACAGACCGAAACCTGGAGGGACTACCTTGTCCAATAAGAAAAACCCATTTTCGTTTTCAGTTGGTACGGTTTACATTAATTAACAAGACCCAGTTTCCTCAAATGAACCCTCCTACTTTCTACCCCTCCCTCACCTCCTCCTCTCTGGTTCCTCCTTCTTCCAGGTCTCCTTGTAACGCGTTGATGGAGCTGGTGTCCGTCACAAGGTGGCGCCCTTCTCCCTGTCGCACACACACATGTGGCATCTATTACTTACAATCAGAGGGTTGAGGTCTAGAACCAATGACTCAGTGGGGTAAACAGGCTTCATGTCTCAATCACACACACTTAACTCCTTCGCCTACAAGCAAAAATGTAGTTATCCACTTCCAATCCCGGTCTTTCTCTCTCTCTCTCTCTCACTCTCTCTCTCTCTCTCTCTCTCCCTCCCCCCCCTTACCCCTCTTGTGTTGGCTCGTCTCCTGTGGTTGTAGTAGAGATAGAGTGGTTTCCCTAGTAACAGGACAGGCACTGACGCCAGAGCGACCACCACCAGGACCCTCTGGACTATCATCTAGAGGGAGGGAGGGGACAGAAGAGAAACAGACATTTGTTCAAGTTGTCCATTGCTAGAGCTTCAATGCAGCTAGGTGGAGAGGACAGGTACGATCACGTGTGTGTGTGCATGTCTGTCTGCCGTCCACACGTGACGTGCGTGCGGGTCTCACCTGTCCGCGGTAGAGGGGCGGATTATCCTCATTCTCAGTGAACAGGAACATATCTATGAAGTGTATGAGGATGCTGGGGGCCAGGTCGGAGTCCTGGGGGCTGAACACCACCCACTTCAACAACACCATGAAGACCAGGTAGCCAAACAGACACTGCATGAACAACAGCTCTGGGATCAGTACCAGGAACACACTGCTCAGCTGGTTCAAGTGACTGGAGGGTGTGAGAGAGACAAAGAACATGACTGTGATCAGATGTGTTACTAAGGTCTCCTTGGAAAAGACAGGGTTCATTATAATACAAACCTCAATTCATAGGGTTAGAAGAAATAATGCCAAAAGATGTAGACTATATATACAGTGGGGCAAAAAAGTATTTAGTCAGCCACCAATTGTGCAAGTTCTCCCACTTAAAAAGATGAGAGAGGCCTGTAATTTTCATCATAGGTACACTTCAACTATGACAGACAAAATGAGAATTGTTTTCTCTCCAGAAAATCACATTGTATGATTTTTAATGAATTTATTTGCAAATTATGGTGGAAAATAAGTATTTGGTCACCTACAAACAAGCAAGATTTTTGGCTCTCACAGACCTGTAACTTCTCTGTTCTAGGCTCCTCTGTCCTCCACTCGTTACCTGTATTAATGGCACCTGTTTAAACTTGTTATCAGTATAAAAGACACCTGTCCACAACCTCAAACAGTCACACTCCAAACTCCACTATGGCCAAGACCAAAGAGCTGTCAAAGGACACCAGAAACAAAATTGTAGACCTGCACCAGGCTGGGAAGACTGAATCTGAAATAGGTAAGCAGCTTGGTTTGAAGAAATCAACTGTGGGAGCAATTATTAGGAAATGGAAGACATACAAGACCACTGATAATCTCCCTCGATCTGGGGCTCCACGCAAGATCTCACCCCGTGGGGTAAAAATTATCACAAGAACGGTGAGCAAAAATCCCAGAACCACACGGGGGGACCTAGTGAATGACCTGCAGAGAGCTGGGACCAACGTAACAAAGCCTACCATCAGTAACACACTACGCCGCCAGGGACTCAAATCCTGCAGTGCCAGACATATCCCCCTGCTTAAGCCAGTACATGTCCAGGCCCGTCTGAAGTTTGCTAGAGAGCATTTGGATGATCCAGAAGAAGATTGGGAGAATGTCATATGGTCAGATGAAACCAAAATATAACTTTTTGGTAAAAACTCAACTCGTCGTGTTTGGAGGACAAAGAATGCTGAGTTGCATCCAAAGAACACCATACCTACTGTGAAGCATGGGGGTGGAAACATCATGCTTTGGGGCTGTTTTTCTGCAAAAGGACCAGGACGACTGATCCGTGTAAAGGAAAGAATTAATGGGGCCATGTATCGTGAGATTTTGAGTGAAAACCTCCTTCCATCAGCAAGGGCATTGAATATGAAACGTGGCTGGGTCTTTCAGCATGACAATGATCCCAAACACACCGCCCGGGCAACAAAGGAGTGGCTTCGTAAGAAGCATTTCAAGGTCCTGGAGTGGCCTAGCCAGTCTCCAGATCTCAACCCCATAGAAAATCTTTGGAGGGAGTTGAAAGTCCGTGTTGCCCAGCAACAGCCCCAAAACATCACTGCTCTAGAGGAGATCTGCATGGAGGAATGGGCCAATATACCAGCAACGGTGTGTGAAAACCTTGTGAAGACTTACAGAAAATGTTTGACCTCTGTTATATACCCTTTGTTGGCAATGACAAAGTATTGAGATAAACTTTTGTTATTGACCAAATACTTATTTTCCACCATAATTTGCAAATAAATTCATAAAAAATCCTACAATGTGATTTTCTGGATTTTTTTCCCTCATTTTGTCTGTCATAGTTGAAGTGTACCTATGATGAAAATTACAGGCCTCTGGGAGAGGAGAGGGAGAACTTGCACAATTGGTGGCTGACTAAATACTTTTTTGCCCCACAGTAAATCACTGTTGATTTGTTACGGTAATGGTTTTAGGGTGTGTTTGTGTCGGAGTAGAAGTGGAGACCTACATGTAGTTGAAAAAGGACAGGCAGACTCCGAAAGTCATGTGGACGACCCCGATGATGACGGACATCTTCATCTTGTACGAGTTCAGGAACGTCAGGTGGTTGTTGGCCAGCCGCCAGATCTACAGGTCAAAGGTCAGAAAACAGAGCCCGACAGACATCGTTTTGGAATGTGTCGAATTCAAGTATTCCGCACACAAGAATGTTTCTTTACGTTTAGTTTTGTTTCTCTTTTTCATTTCTTGTTGAAACCAGCACAGTACCTAACATATTTGTACGGTTATAGGCCTATGCCTGTTAGTAATCGCCATTGCAGGACAATAAAAGGAAATGGAATTGCGTAATGTTAACGCCATGTTTCCATTTGACTCAGTCCTGGAAAATGTTGATGTGGCATCACCAGAGCCGACTCACTCCAAAGCAGCAGTATGAAAGAGCTAGGATACATGTTTCAAGGGGGTTCCCAGTGCCGGCTCATTCAGTATGGAATGAAGACGTCGAACGGGAAAACAGGCCAAACCGATATAGATAAAAGAGATGGACGGATGTAGTTTAGAGTTAGTTACCGGGTCGATGCCAAACGGATAGGGTCCCTGGAACACTCCGGTCACGTTCGGGTCCAGAGTAAGATACTGGTTCTCTCTCAGAGTCTCATCACTGACACAGAATGGAGAGGACAATGTTAGCGTGTGTGTGCGTCTGTGTGTGTGTACGCATACATGTGTGTGTGTGTATCCATTTACGTCCAGTTGTAGTGCTGGAACATAGGTTGTAGGTGCCATCCCGACGGGAAGGGGCTGAGGCCTTTACTGAAACACTCGTTGTAGACGGCTCCGGTGTAGATAGAGAATAGACCCATCAACAAGATCAGATACCGACCACCAAACATCATCTGCCAGATCTGAGAGAGAGTGAGAGAGAGAGTGAGAGAGTTGCTCTTCAGTTGGATGAGGTACAGTGTGTGGCTGGGCCAGTTGAAACACTTTCATTTCCAGTACTGATTTTACATGAATACAAACTAGAGACAGGAAACTGGGATGATTGTGTGTTTGGGAAGAGGCTCTAGCTTCCGCTCCAGTCCTCCGGCGCCTGATGGGTGACACACCCTGGAGTCACCCACCCCTGCATTAGAGGGCTCTCCCCTCCTCCTGTTTACCTTGATGCTCCCGAGTGGCGCAGCGGTCTAAGGCACTGCATCTCAGTGCTAGAGGCGTCACTACAGACACCTTGGTTCGAATCCAGGCCATGATTGGGAGTCCCATAGGGCGGCGCATAATTGGCCCAGCGTCGTCCGGGTTTGGCCGGTGTAGGCCGTCATTGTAAATAAGAATTTGTTCTTAACTGACTTGCCGATTTAATTTTTTACATTTTTATTTTTTTTTAAATAAAATAGTCCTGAGTTTCGGGTCTTTCTCCTGTAGTACCATCCACAAGGAGAGTGGTAAGCTGTGTGTACCTCGTTGTCGTTGGTCCTGAGATTGAGGTCTCTTTCCTGCAGCACCATCCAGAGGGCGGCCATGGTCATGAGGAGGCCGTGGCCCACGTCCCCAAACATCACCGCAAACAGGAAGGGGAAGGTGATGATGGTGTACACCGCTACGGACGGAGCCACAGGAGGGACAAACACACAAAACATACACAGAGCGAGAGTTAGGGTTGACAGAGTTGGTGGATGACTGTTGAGTTTTCGTGTGTGTGTTTGTGTGTATGTATATATATATACCTGGGTTGACCTCTCTGTATCTGGCAACACCGTATGCGTCTACAATGCTCTGGAAGCCGGCTGTGAAGGAGTTGGTGTGGAAGAGGGTGGGAGGAGTAGTGCTGGGGTCCGGGAGGCGGTTATAGAATGAGTCCACACCACTACCGTTCTTCCTCTGTGGGAGAGGGAGAGATGCGAGAGAGAGATATTCCTGTTAAAGTAATCATAACACCAAAATCTGATTACGCATTCTTATGACGTTTCTACCTGACCAAAGTCTCATTTCTTTCACCTTGATCATCCCTGTCTATTCTTTCACATTGATCATCCCTGTCCTCCCTATCCCTCCCATCTCAGAGCAACTTTGATGGGGGTGGGGGCCACACAAAATCCTAACTGGTCATGAGGGGCTGCAGTAAACTTGCGGGTCTGCGTACCCACATCCATACACACACATGTAGTCGACTGATTTGTGCAATCAATCCATCTGTGCAGTTAAACTACATTGAACAAAAAATATAAAAGCAACATGCAACAATTTAAAAGATTTTTTTCAAATTATTATATTATTTATTTATTGGTATTTTACCCTCTTTTTTCCTCCCCAATTTCGATCTTCTCTCATCTCTGCAACTCCCGAAGTGGGTTTGGGATGCGGAGGTCGAGTCATACATCCTCCGAAACGTGACCAGTCAACACCCGCCCGCCCGCCCGCTCTTAACACCCGCCCGCTCAACCCGGAAGCCAGCCGCAACAATGTGTTGGAGGAAACACTGTTCACCTGACGACCGAGGTCAGCCTGCAGGCGCCCGGCCCGTCACGAGGAGTAACTAGAGCGCAATTAGCCAAGTAAAGCCCCCCCCCCCCACCAAACCCCTTCTCTAACCTGGACAACGCTGGGTCAATTGTGCGCCGCCCTATGGGACTGCCGATCACGGCCGGTTGTGATACAGCCCGGGAACGAACCAGGGTCTGTTGTGACGCCTCTAGCACTGAGATGCAGTGCCTTAGACTGCTGTGTCACTCGGGAGCCCAATTTCTATGATTTTACTGAGTTACAGGTCACAGAAGGAAATCAGTCAATTAAAATAATTAAATTAGACCCTAATCTATGGATTAGCTATTGATTGTGGCATGTGGAGTGTTGTCCCACTCCTCTTCAATGGCTGTGCGAAGTTGCTGGATATCGGCGGGAACTGGAACATGCTGCTGTACACGTCAATCCAGAGCAACCCAAACATGCACAATGGGTGACATGTCTGGTGAGTATGCAGGCCATGGACAAAATGGTCATTTGCAGCCTCCAGGAATTGTATATATAGTTGAAGTCGGAAGTTTACATACACTTAGGTTGGAGTCATTAAAACTCGTTTTTCAACCACTCCACAAATTTCTTGTAAACAAACTATAGTTTTGGCAAGTCGGTTAGACCATCTACTTTGTGTATGACACAAGTCATTTGTCCAACAATTGGTTACAGACAGATTATTTCACAGACTAATTTACCAATCTAAAAATGATGAGCTGACATGGATAATTGAGTGACTGTCAGTGACTGACATAACAAGAGGAAAAACTGCTGATGCACAACCAAATGTAGAAATTGCACCTTGTATATTCTACTATTCTAACTCGTAAGTTGAGACCTCGACTGAGTTCTTAAAAGAAATACAAAAAGAAATGTTTTTGGAAATTGATCCGAGGGCTTACAAAAGCTAAAAAAGAGAGAAAAAAAAGAGAGAGAGAGAAAGCCGCCATTTGCCCATCCCTCCTCTATCTCCTCCCCTCCCTCCTCCTCTCTCACCGTTCCCTCTATCAGGGCGCTCTGCAACAGTAGCAGTTTCCTGACGGGACACCAGGCCTCGGCGATCAGACACTTGTCAGTGACGGAGGGGCTGCAGAGGTTGAGCACGGCCTGGACGGCCTTACACTTCTGGACCCGCACCTTCCACTGGGGCAGCACGGACATCGAGCGACACAGCAACTGCTGCAGGTAGTGTTCCGTCTGGGAGAGGACCTGAGGGAAACCATGGAGGGAAGGAAGGGGTTTAATAAACACAGAATAGATAAGAATCCATACAAATAGAATGAGAACCATTCTAATGATATGAATAGAACACCTTCCACTGGGGCAGAACCTCCTGTCTGGGAGACCTGAAATAAATCATGGCGAAGAGGAAGGGGTTAACAAACCAGGGTGCTGCCATAGGAGTATTTTTTTAAATGTAAACTTTATTTAACTAGGCAAGTCAGTTAAGTCAGTCAAACCCAGACGACGCTGGGCCAATTGTGCGCCGCCCTATGGTACTCCCAAACACGGCCGGTTGTGATACAGCCTGGAATCGAACCCGGTTCTGTAGTCACACCTCGAGCACTGAGATGCAGTGCCTTAGACCGCTGCGCCACTTGCGAGCCCAAGGTAGAACAGGCGTAGCCTGATATCTACCCAACATCGATGACGACTGACGAAGACACAGAAAACTGAGAGATAATGATTGTTCCAGCTCAAAATGATCTGCTTGTCTCTGCCCATCTCTCTCTATCGCTCAATCTCGCTCTCTTTTCTTACCGTTTTGATGTCTACTATCCTTCCCTGCAGCCCGTGCAGAATCTTCTCTCTCTCCGTCGTACCCTCTGGGTAGTCAAAGGTGTGGGTGTGGAAACTGAGAGAAGGACAGAAGAAGAAAGAGACGGAGGAAAGAAAGAAAGAGAGACAGGAAGAGAGAGAGAGAGAAGGGGTAAGAAAAAAAAGGAGACCAAGAATCATTAGATTAGACAATAAATTAGACAAATTCAACATGTAACTGAAAATTGTTAGAAACTTTGGATCTGCTCTCACTAACCAATCACAGATCTTCTTGACTTTCTGTCCAATTTGCTCGCCCCAGAAAGAGATGAGGAAAACTGTCCACTGGACCATCTCACCCTGTGATTGGTCGTAAAAAAAATGAAGTAAGGAAGTGGGATTTAGAAGGGGGGGAAACATAATTTTGCTGATGTGTGTGGAAAGGGAAATACGTCCATTCTTCATAAGGATCCTCCGACATTCTTTCCTTGGCTCGTCCATCTTTATTCCTTATTTCCTGTATTCATCCCTCTACTGTCCACCCTCTCATTTGTTACCGTTTCAGGAAGCTCCAGACTCTCCTCCATCTCCCTGAAGTCGACGATGATGTAACCGCGGCACGCTCGCCAGAGCAGCCGCTCAAACGACGGAACCTTCCACGGGTGGACCACGCCAGCCACAAAACTGGGAAGGAGACGAAAGAAGACACGTGAGGGAAAAAAATACCCGGAAACACTTTATTTGGATAGTCCGCCTGTCTACTGACTATCAGTAACATTTCGGCCAACTATCTACTAACCCTAACCCTAGCTCTAACACTAACCTTGACCCTTATCTTAACCTTGACCCTTATCCTAACCCGTACTCTAACCCCAACTTTAACCCTTAACCTTATGCTTAACCTAACCCTAACCCTAGCTCTAACCCTAACCTTGACCCTTATCTTAACCTCGACCCTTATCCTAACCCGTACTCTAACCCCAACTTTAACCCTTAACCTTATGCTTAACCTAACCCTAACCTTAGAAAGCAGTTGCTTATCAACAGATAGTCTATTGATCATATGAAAATCCGGAATATACAAATAACGTTTGACCAAATATCTTTCATCTTTTCTCCTCTTGACACTGGTTGCGTCAAATGGCAACCTATTCACTATATAGTGTACTTATTTTGATCGGGGCCCTTAGGGAATAGAATGCCACTTGGGACGCAACCACTTTTGCTGATCACATATTCTCTTTTATATATTGCAATGCGAACTCTATTTAGGCTGCTTGTCAAGCCAGCAGGGAAAGTCCATTGGATAGTGTTCTTCCCAAATGGCACCCAGCCCAATTGCCTTTATAGTGCATTACTTTTGACCAGAGCCAGACCACTGCATAGGAATTAGGGTTCTATTTGAGATGCAGCCATTGACAAGGAAGTGATTGATATCAAAGGAGGCTGGTGGGAGGAGCTATAGGAGGACAGGCTCCTTTGTAACGGCTGGAATGGAAGGAACGGAGTCCAACGTGGTTTCCATATGTTTGATGTACAGTGGGGCAAAAAAGTATTTAGTCAGTCACCAAGTGTGCAAGTTCTCCCACTTAAAAAGATGAGAGAGGCCTGTAATTTTCATCATAGGTACACTTCAACTATCACAGACAAAATTAGAAAATAAATCCAGAAATTCACATTGTAGGATTTTTAATGAATTTATTTGCAAATTATGGTGGAAAATAAGTATTTGGTCAATAACAAAAGTTTATCTCAATACTTTGTTATATACCCTTTGTTGGCAATGACAGAGGTCAAACGTTGTCTGTAAGTCTTCACAAGGTTTTCACACACTGTTGCTGGTATTTTGGCCCATTCCTCCATGCAGATCTCCTCTAGAGCAGTGATGTTTTGGGGCTGTTGCTGGGCAACACGGACTTTCAACTCCCTCCGAAGATTTTCTATAGGATTGAGATCTGGAGACTGGCTAGGCCACTCCAGGACCTTGAAATGCTTCTTACGAAGCCACTCCTTCGTTGCCCGGGCGGTGTGTTTGGGATCATTGTCATGCTTTAAGACCTAGCCACGTTTCATCTTCAATGCCCTTGCTGATGGAAGGAGGTTTTCACTCGAAATCTCACGATACATGGCCCCATTCATTCTTTCCTTTACACGGATCAGTCGTCCTGGTCCCCTTGCAGAAAAACAGCCCCAAAGCATGATGTTTCCACTCCCATGCTTCACAGTAGGTATGGTGTTCTTTGGATGCAACTCAGCATTCTTTGTCCTCCAAACACGACGAGTTGAGTTTTTACCAAAAAGTTATATTTTGGTTTCATCTGACCATATGACATTCTCCCAATCTTCTTCTGGATCATCCAAATGCTCTCTAGCAAACTTCAGACGGGCCTGGACATGTACTGGCTTAAGCAGGGGGACACGTCTGGCACTGCAGGATTTGAGTCCCTGGCGGCGTAGTGTGTTACTGATGGTAGGCTTTGTTACTTTGGTCCCAGCTCTCTGCAGGTCATTCACTAGGTCCCGCCGTGTGGTTCTGGGATTTTTGCTCACCGTTCTTGAGATCATTTTGACCCCACGGGGTGAGATCTTGCGTGGAGCCCCAGATCGAGGGAGATTATCAGTGGTCTTGTATGTCTTCCATTTCCTAATAATTGCTCCCAGTTGATTTCTTCAAACCAAGCTGCTTATCTATTGCAGATTCAGTCTTCCCAGCCTGGTGCAGGTCTACAATTTTGTTTCTGGTGTCCTTTGACAGCTCTTTGGTCTTGGCCATAGTGGGGTTTGGAGTGTGACTGTTTGAGGTTGTGGACAGGTGTCTTTTATACTGATAACAAGTTCAAACAGGTGCCATTAATACAGGTAACGAGTGGAGGACAGAGGAGCCTCTTAAAGAAGAAGTTACAGGTCTGTGAGAGCCAGAGATCTTGCTTGTTTGTAGGTGACCAAATACTTATTTTCCACCATAATGTGCAAATTAATTAATTAAAAATCCTACAATGTGATTTTCTGGATTTTTTTCTCATTTTGTCTGTCATAGTTGAAGTGTAGCTATGATGAAAATTACAGGCCTCTCTCATATTTTTAAGTGGGAGAACTTGCACAATTGGTGGCTGACTAAATACTTTTTTGCCCCACTGTATATATATATATATATATTTGTCCGTCTGTCACCTCAGCCTGATGTCTTGTCTGTTGTCCAGTAAGGCAGCAGTCTCCAGAGTAGAGGGAGGATGAGCCTGACAAGAGAGGGAGATAGGAGAAGAGTACAAGGCGCTCAACCAATGAGAGAATAAGTACAACCAAAAATCATGAGAACATTTGGAAGGAATAGGTGCAACTCTCGCTTAAAATTCTAATCTTGATCCATTATTTATCAAATTCGAGGTAAAATCATGATGTTTTGGCCGTCAATGTCCTTTATCAGAATGAAAGCTTCAGCTAAAGAAATCAACGCTTTTCCATACACATCTGCTGTGTTCATGAGTTCCTCGGAAACTTGGCCCATCCCGTTTGAAAATAACCGAGGTTTACTTGAATCGTTTTTTTTTACATTGGAAACTCAGAATTCCAAGAGTGTGTGAGTGCAACAATGGCCGACCACAGAGCAGCAGAGAGAACACTGGGATCTGTAGTTCATACCTGTGAGGTGATTAGAGGCCATGCTGCGAGCTGTCGTTCCTACCTGTGAGACAGTGAGAGTGTGTGTCTGGATCAGAACCCCTCTGTATTGGCTGAGCTGGATCAGCTGGTTCATCAGGCAGTCTCTGTTCCTGGACACCTGGACCAATCAGACAGCAGAACAGTATGAATAGCCCAAACAATGAAAGGAATCAAAAATAACCTGGCGTACAGCTGTATATGGTCCTGTAGAGTCAATTGCAACGTTTCGACTGGAATGTCTAAGGAGGGATATATTTTCAAAGTAGGAAAACAATGCCCCCTCACTTCCTCTCCCATTTTCCCCATCCATTTTCTCCCATCTCCCCTCTCCCTCTCCCTCTCCCATTTTCTCCCCCCTCCTAGCTTCTCTTTCTCCCCTCCTCACCTCTCGTAGCTCCCGGGCCAGCCTCTCGCTCTCCTCCTCGATGGCCATGAGTTCTCTGGGCTGGGGGGCGGCGGGCAAAGGGCTGGGGGTGGGGAGAGGACCCGCCTGCGGGGGGAACAGGGACCGAACGATCTCCTGCTCCAGGTACGCTGGGGAGAGAGGGACGAAGAGAAGGAAAGGTGGGGCGGAGAGATGAATGAACGGAGTAGGCGATGAACAGAAGGGCGGATGGAGGGATGGAGAAGGGAAAGAAGATGTGCAGAAAAGGAGAGTGGAAGAGGGGTGAGGGAGCAAGTGGACATCAGGTGCAGATTATCAAAGAGGAAGTGAGGATATGTAGAGGAGGCTTGATGAATATCCCATATGGGAATGCTCTCTGATCGTATGGTGTGAAGGTCAGAGGTCAGAGACTCACTGAAGGTCTTCTCCATCTCCTCACAGCGCCGCACCTCGTTCACAAACTTCCTCTGGAACGAGTTGACATTGGGGTTCAACTGGAGTGGAGGGGAGGGGAAGAAAAGAAGGAGAAGGAAGAAGAGGAGGAGTTAGAATACTAGAATGGACGTGAGCCTTCTTATGACGGATTAAAAAGTCAGCCATTTTAGTAAGGGAGTTGGTCAACCATAGTTTGCCAGTGCTGTAATAAGATAATTGTGTAAAACAATGAATGTGAATATTATCTGCACTGTATGTTCGCTAGCTAGCTAGCCAGCCATACAGTCTTAGAGGAATAATCCCGTTATTTGTTCCAGATTAACTGCCAATATCCCAACACTCCATTCAAACAACGCAGTCAATTCACAGCCACACACTGGCTGAAATCAGTTGATGATAGGACTTAGACAATTTATGTCGTACTACATACCTTAATTTCACTTTACTGCTTAAGTATAAGCAGGAAATGCATCTCCTATGCATTTAATACCATTCATTCCAATTAGACTGGTTTGGATTTCTCACTGACCCCAATGGCTGATATTTTCACCCCAGTCTGGAACTGAGGATTTGTGGCATAGCCCCTCCGGTAATTTAATAGGATATCTATGGTTTTGACGTTAATTATACATTTATAAGCCAAGTAAGCTTATTGTCTAATTAGTCTACTATCAGCGTTTACAATAGATGTTCAATACTAAAATGTCAAAGTTAAGAACTCACGTCTCGGAATTCGACCAGTCCCAGCTCTCCAAGCTCGCTGACGCAGTTGTAGGCTGACCCCGATTGGAGAAAGAGCTGCACGAGACAGACCTCCTCGCTCCGAAAGAAAGCGCCCATGGCGGCCTGCAGAAATGAGTGTCAAATAAACAATCAACTATAAAAGACATTATAAATGACCTGTTCAAAACTTCCGATAGACTCATTATTGGAAAAAGACAATAGCCTGAGTGTCAATGTTTGGCCTGACGCTGACCAGCGATGGAGTTCGCAAAGAACACAAACAGATCTGGGACCAGGCTAAAAAAAAGAAAAGGTGTTTCTTCTCAACTTTACCTGTCAGGTTGGTTAACTAACGGTGACAAAAATGTCAATAAATAAAAGCTAATATAGACCGTCCGGAGAGGAGCGTAAGCATCAAGAGATGGAGAGTAAGAAGAGGTAAGACCAGGCAAGAGGAGTTGTCGCGAGCTACTGAACACAGAAAAGTTCATTTCTCGAATATGTGACTCTGGGACAGATGGCCGGACAGTAATTGAGTTAAGATGAGGGGAAGAGAACAGGATACCACCCCATGTGACTGAGAGATGGTAATGAGAGAGACACTGATGAAATACTACAGTCTCTCAAACCTATAATCAAAGTCAGCTGAGGCGTAGCGGGGGCCCTAAAACACACACACACACACACACACACACACACACACACACACACATACACACACACGTATGTACTGCAAATAAGAAAAAGAAATCAGAGAGCTGTAGTACACTTTAGTATACATGGAAGTACTATCACTACTAATATAAATAGTAGCTAGTTACCATTTAATTAAATTGATAGAATTAAGTATTCAGACCTACTTAGAGGAAGACATAGCAAGGAAACATGTACAGGCTGTATTCAACAGTGATGGACTCTCACGAGGACTGTGTGCTCTCGTTCGCCGTGGCCGACGTGAGCGAGTCGTTTTAGCGCGTAAACCCTCGCAAGGCTGCCGGCCCAGGCGGCATCCCAAGCTTCAGAGCATCTCTCCATATCCCACTCTGTTGTTCCTACTTGCTTCAAGATGTCCGCCATTGTTGCTGTAAACCAAGAAAGCGAATGGCAACTGAACTAAATGACTATCGCTCCGTAGTACTCACTTCTGCCATCATGGAGTACTTTGAGAGGCTAGTCAAGGATCATATCACCTCCACCTTCCCCGACACACCCCTAGACCCACTGCAATTCGCATATCAAATACACAAATGATGCAATCACCATTGCTCTGCACACTGACCAATCCCACCTGGGCACGAGAAATACTTATGTAAGAATGCTGTTCATCGACTAAAGCTCAGCCTTCAACACCATAGTGCCCCTTCCAAGCTCATCACTAAGCTGGAGGCCCTGGGTCTGAACCCCTCCTTGTGCAACTGGGCCCTGGACTTCCTGGCGGTAGGAAACTACACCACCGTCACGCTGATCCCCAACACGGGGGCCCCACAGGGGAGTACAGCTCTCTCCTGTGCTCCCTGTTCACCCATGACTCCGTGGCCAACTCAATCATCAAGTTCGCTGACGACACAACAGTGGTAGGCCTGATTACCAACAACGATGAGACAGGAGGTGAGACAGGAGGCGAGACAGGAGGTGAGACAGGAGGCGAGACAGGAGGCGAGACAGGAGGTGAGTCAGGAGGTGAGGGCCCTGGCGGAGTGGTGCCAGGAAAATGCCCTCTCCCTCAACGTCAACAAAACGAAGGAGCTGATCGTGGACTACAGGAGACAGCAGAAAGAGCTCACCCACATCCACGTTGACGGGCCGCAGTGGAGAGGGTCAAAAGTTTCAAGTTCCTCGGTGTGCACATCACTGACAACCTGAAATGGCCCCTCAGATCCTGAAAAGGTTCTACAGCGTTGAGAGCATCGTGACTGGCTGCATCACCGCTTGGTATGGAAACTGCTTGGCATCTGACGCCACAGAGGGTGGTCCCGATGGCCCAGGACATCATTGGGGCCAAGCTTCCTACCATCCAGAGGTAGGCCTGTAAAACTGTCAAACACCTCGAGCCACCCAAGTTATAGACTGTTCTCTCTGCTACTGCACAGCAAGCGGTACCAGAGCACCAAGTCTGGTACCAAAAGGCTCGTGAAAAGAGTTAACTGTTCAGACTGCTGAACAGCCATCAAATGGCTACCTGGAATTTATTTGACCCTTTCTTTCCCATTGACTATCATTGACTCTATGCACACTCATATACTTATATTGACACTCCAACACAGACACACACACACACACACAAGACATATGCTCACGCACACACTTTCACATACGGTGCTCCTACTCTTTATTAACTATCCTGACTGCCTAGTCACTTTTACCCCTACCTACATGTAGATATTACCTTAACTACATTGTTCCCCTGCACATTGACTTGTACTGTTACTCCTTGTATATAGCCGGGTTTATCGTTTATTTGTGTTACTATTTTTTTTGTGCTGATTTTCTTACGTTTTAACTCTGCATTGTTGAGAAAGGGTTTGTAAGTAAGCATTTCACGGTAAAGTCTAAACCTGTTTATTTCGGCTTATGCGACAAATACAATTTGATTTGAAATGGTCTATTCAGACAGACAGCTTGGTGAAGGCGACCTCAGGGGGCTCAAGAAATTCGGCTTGGCCCCTAAGACCCTCACTAACTTCTACAGATGCACCATTGAGAGCATCCTGTCGGGCTGTATCGCCGCCTGGTACGACAATTGCACCGCTCACAACCGCAGGGCTCTCCAGAGGGTGGGGCATCCAGCCCAACGCATCACCGGGGACGCACTGCCTGCCCTCCTTCCAGGACAACTACAGCACCCGGTGTCACATGAAGGCCAATTTAGATAATCAAGGACCTCAGCCACCCGAGCCACGGCCTGTTCACCCCGCTACAGTTAAGAAGGCAGAGACAGTACATCAACGCTGAAACTAGAGCTCTGGAATCCTAGGGGCAGTGATGGGCTAGTTTTAGTTTCATCGGATTCAGCATAGCTAGCTAGGATACGATGCGAGGACGACACAATTACTCACCACGAGGCAATGTCGCTAACTACTACTCTCTTTTGGAGTCATGCAACACTGTCCCGAATCGTTGCAGTAGGAGACGCTAAACTGGCTAGCGGCCATCAATCAGCAGCATCAAAACGGCTAGCAGTAACCTAGCTGGTAAAGGCAAGCTAGCCGACGTTGGCTCGCATAGCTGTACACATGCCCGTCAAAAATAGAGATGGTTGACCATTTCATCGAAACGTCTTCACGTCGTAGGGCGATAACGGTTACCTGGACCGAAAAGGAACTTCTGTAACTTACCGTTATCTCGGTAGCTCGCCGGTTAGCAGTCTATTAACTGGGGCATGCTATCCCAGCGTTTCTCCCTCTAGCAGGTGGTGCAACGTGCACGATGCAGAGATGTATGTAAACAAAGGGACTACAGTACAGATGACCGTTACGTTAGATAACGACGTTAGATGGCTGAAACTATTTGACCCCCCCCCCCACCTAACCTGTTTAAAATTCTGGGACAGTGTTGTCACACACACCGGGGTAATTGCGTTGTATAACAATGTGTGTAATAAGCCTTTAATAGACAACACACAATGAGAGAGGATTAGACTGTTTTGACGTTTATTGATTGATGATCCAAAAACAAAAACAGTCTTCACCTGGCAAAAGCATAATGCATAAAGCATAAAACAGGCATTTCATGAAGAAAAGAGGGACAATACGATAATAAAATAAAGATAAGGTTTTTTTTTTAAATATACAAATATTAGAATTTCCTCAAATCATTGGCATCACTTACCAACTAACCGAAATCATTCACATTGTACAACAATGGATAGTAAAAAAAAAGGATGAGGAGAATAAAAGGCATGAAATCAAGATGACATTCACAAGCTGGAAAGACTAATACCACATACTTATACTGTAATGATATATATTATATATATCTACAACAATAATGTTCACTCTGAAGTCACCTCTGTGTATGTGGGGGGGGTCTTACAAGGTACGATATACACATTGATGAACGGACATGGTCTACAATATCCTTGTATGGTTCTTGGTGTGATTCAGTCAATGCTTGCGTCCCAAATGGCACCCTATTCCCTTTATCGTGTACAACCTTTGACCAGGGCCCCATAGGGCTCCTGTCAAAAGTAGTGCAGCCCTATATAGGGAATAGGGTGCCATTTGGGACACGCCCCATGGCTCTTAGTATAGTATGGGTCATATACAGTAGGATTGTTGCATGACGTATTTTCGGTGAATTCCAGTCGCCCGGAATCCAAACTGATGTGCTCTGTTTCACCATTGTTCATGGAGCATATCAGTTAAAAATCCATTCTAACATTCCAGCCTCAGATTACTATCCAATCAGGCTGCATTTCCCTTCTGATCAACTGCTGCAGGGTCTGTGTGTCCCCCAGATGGCATCCTATTCCCTAGGGTGCCATTTGGGACGCAGCCAAAGTCTCTTCCCATGCGTACATCATCAGTGTGACCTCAGAGAGGCCAGCCAATCAGAGCCATCCATCACTCTGCCCATATGATCTTTGATCCCTGTTGTTACAGGCTGTAGAACTTGAGGCTCCTGTCCATTCCGGTGGAGGTGAGGAACTGGGCGTGCTCCCCGAACGCCACGCCAGTCACCACCCCAGTGTGTTCTGGGTAAAGAAAAACAAAACAATAACAAGGCAAAAATGTTTGACCTGAACTCAACTCAAAAGCATGAGTTGACGCACACCCAATAAAGTTGGGGAGGTGCTGATAAACAGAATAGTACATTTCACAGATACACTTTTAAAATATTTCATAAAGTACTGTATATACATACAAACATGCTATCATCATCAACCCAGGCACTCTGAAGACCCACCTCTAGACCACTGTTTCTGTCCCAAGCTAACTCAGCACCACTTGCCACTGCATCTCTAGCAGTATAACACACACGCACTGTGCATTCTCTTACCTGTGAAGTTGAGGACCTCGGACCACTGCTTACAGATGTAGACCCTGATGTCAGTGCCACCCACAGCCAGGTACGTCCCACTCTGGTCAAACACCAGGGACTTCACCTGAGGGAAAGGAAAGAGACTCGCATATCATTTACCTACATTGACAGGGTAGTTCAGTACAAGGAGATTACAGTAGTCATACAGGGCAGACCGTTGCTAGCCTGGGTGCCAGTTGGTTTCTGCTCTCTTGCAAACTCCTTATGGAATTGTCATGCCAGTGACAGAAATGAAGAATGCAAGAGCACAGATGTGGGACCAGCCTTGATTGTAGCACGACTAGCTTCTGAATGTCCAGTGTACAGTCTACAACGACTGTCTCAAATAGCAGCGGATTTCTTAGATAGTGCACTAGGCTCTGGTCGAAAGTAGTGTAGGGGATAGGGGTCATTTCAGATGGGCACAAATTATCTTCTGCTTTTTTTTTTACCTCGTAGTTGTTGTCCAGGGTGATGGTTTTGAAGTTTTTCAGCTTCCTCAGATCCCAGAGCTTCACTGAGCTGTCCTGGGCACCTGGAGACAGAAGAGGTGGTGAGGCGAGCAGGGCCAAAAATGTACTCAGATTTTTTTAACCAGCCAAAATATTTTGGTTTGCAATAATTACACCAACAAAACAGAAAAAAAAAACAGATGAGTGTACTTTAATGTTTTTAAAACAATACAATTTATAACTAGTAAGAAGTAGTGGTATATTGTTTAATTTAATTTTTTTGTGACCCTAGTCTCTTAACCAAAATATCAGATGACACATAAATGTTCACCTGCCCCTTTAAGGGGGAGGTTACCGTGGTAACGTGAATCAAATCAAGTTTGTGCCAGTGAGATTGAGTCTGAATAGTAGGTAACCTCCCCCTTAAAGGGGCAGGTGAACATTTATGTGTCATTGACTTGAAACGAAAGTCTACCGAAGTGAGACGGCATTGTTTTCTCTTTCCTAGCAGATTAAACTCAAACATTAAAAAAAACAACCTAGCTTGTGAATAAAACAATGTACATAGCCAAGAAACACAAGGACAAAGTCTCACTTCGGTAGACTTTCGTTTCAAGTCAATTATACCAACTTTTATGCCAGTGTGCAGCGCTTCTAAAAATGAATATTTCAACTCAGCTCTTCACTTACACTGTTGCAGCACGAGGTGGGATAGGCTATAGGATTTGTAGTGATTTGACTTGCGATTCATTTTCCAGCTATGAAACAAAAATCGGCAGAAATTCCTTGAAAACAGCTGCTGCATCATTTATTTTGCTATAATGTGATCACACTTGACTATTTTTATTCACAAATGTGAGTGAAATGGAGGTGAGCAGTGGCGACCCGTCATTCAGAGCCCCACCTGTTTAGCTAAAAATATATTGGACATTAATAGGTGTCACATATCAGTTTGCAAACAATGTAAAAACATTTTTTAATAATAATTGAGTTAATAAAGCCGCATACAAACATGGTCTCTTTCTTTAGTAAGGCAGCTCCAAAATGCAGGTGTTTCAGTCTAGCTCAGTGCTTTCTCTGGTGGTGGGGCAGCCAGCGGAAAATACGGAGTGCAGGGGTTGGTAATGTTCTCTAGTTGCGCCGTAATTGGCTCTGTGTTCTGTCACTCATGGGGACACTACCTCACTACAAAATCTACAGGGAGTGCTTGAAAATTCAAGCCTCTTGGGTGCTGCCATAGATTTACATTAGAAGTGCCCATCCAAGATGGCTCAAGGTCATTGGCCATCAAATCAAGTGATATCTACCGTAGCTTTGATTGATGTCGACATGACCAGTCCATTCTTTCAAAATTGTAGCTAGCAAGCTAGACAAGCAGTCGTCGTCATGAATCAAGTCGACAATCTACTGGCAAATCCTTTTCAATCCTTGTCATATGAAGATAAAGTATAAATAAAATATATCGGTGCTCATGGGCCATTGGACATAAAGATTATACAACAACTTGGAAATCGCAAATTCAACAATGAGTGGTTTGGAAGGAATCAGTGGTTAACTGCAAGCGTTGCAAAGAAATCACTAGCCTGCTACTCAGTGGAGTGGGTGTGTGGTCCAAGTCTGGGTTTAAGGGTCTCTTGAAAGTATAAACATTCACGTGCCATGAGCCAGAAAAGGTTGAATACATTGGCTATGCTGTCAATACAGCATGACATCTGCCGCATTCAAAACTGGAAAATCTTAGACTTCAGTGAGTTCAAGACAACTGGGAACTCTGGAAAAAAAATGAGTTCCGACTGGGAAAATATGTTTTGAAAGGTCCTCCAACTTGGAATTCCAAGTCGGGAACTCAGGCCTCTTTC
The DNA here is from genome assembly GCF_013265735.2 of Oncorhynchus mykiss. Lineage (NCBI taxonomy): Eukaryota > Metazoa > Chordata > Actinopteri > Salmoniformes > Salmonidae > Oncorhynchus > Oncorhynchus mykiss. The sequence continues at coordinate 17,449,877 of NC_048583.1, read as the reverse complement.
TAGAGCTCCGAACTGAAGATCACTGACATAATGATTCAACCTTGTTTTTTCCCCGAGTTCCCAGTTGTCTTGAAAGCACCATAAATCCAGAGAATGCTAAACTTTGATGACAAACTTTGCCCACAAAAAGGACCACGTCACCACCTTCCTGTTCAAGTGAGCACAGCACAACAAAGTGAGTCCAAAAATGTATTGTATGCTGCTGCATAAATTATGTAATATGCCAGGGAGATATGTATACTGTAGCCAAGAAAGTTATACTAAGTGTTTGTTGTGTAGTAAGCTGTTAGTAGCCCATGTGCCTCACCCTAATAATTTGGTCCCTTTCCCCCTCATAACTTAGCCAACTGTTCTGACTTGTTGGTGCACATGTAGCCTATAGCCTGTTTTAGAGAAATGTAATTGAATATTGTAAGAGCATTCATTGTCTGCTTATATGCCCCCTTTATTTATCCTACAGTTTTGACTTGGTGTACAGGGAGAACACTGTAAGAACGGCCCATCTTCTGAATTCTGTCGCTTTGACTACGTCCGTCCTAGCTCGCTCATTAATGTCTTAATCGAAATTACGGATTGCCTCTTATCTGCTCGTCGTTCCCTTATGACACAGTTTGTACATCTCAATTGTCAGTAGAAACCACATTTGTTTAAGTCAGTCAGCCATATCAGCTATGTGTTTTTTTAAAGGCAGTAAATGAGGCTGAATGAACTGTTTCACTGCCAGATAAGGCTCCGCTGATAGCCAGGTGTAGCAGTGGTAAGGATTCACTCCATGGTGCTGAACAGAAAGCTCTGCTGTTGGGACAGCTTTTTGTAGGCCCTAACAGTTTATGGGCACCGGTTGTCACCGTTATAGTGCAATTCATGTATTGTTTAGTGTTGCGTTGTGTAGTGGCTTTGCTGCCTTGCATCCCAAATAATGTGGGGGAGTTTGCCCCACAAAAATGTATATGCTAAAATTGCCCGTGTGTAACACACAGGAACAAAGACAACTTTCCACACAGTCACTCAGAGAGTAACAGAGACTGACACACACACGCTAGTCTTCTCTCTCATGTGTGCCCTCACACACACACATAGAGTCCTCTCTCTCACACACACAAACAGCAATCTCACCTGTGGCCAGGTAGTATCCGTTCTCAGAGAAGGCGATGGAGGTGACAGGGCCGATGTGGCCGGGGAAGTTGGCCACGTTGGTGCGCTCCTTCAGGTCCCAGATCTTGATCTGAGAGTCGGCCGTCCCCGTCCCGAATATCAGACCGTCAGGGTGGAACTGGGCACAGGTCAGAGCTGGAGGGGCACAAGACAGGATGTGTAAAGAACATGCATTTGCAATGTATCAGTGTGCTTTCAGAGAGTACAAGGGATGGGTTGGTTAGAAATATTACCACAGTTAGGTACTAGGTCAATCAATTCACAGGGGGAGGGTTGGTTAGAAATATTACCACAGTTAGGTACTAGGTCAGTCAATTCACAGGGGGAGGGTTGGTTAGAAATATTACCACAGTTAGGTACTAGGTCAGTCAATTCACAGGGGGAGGGTTGGTTAAATGTTATTGTTTATTTACATAAGAAAGACAACCTGGCATTTAAGGGGCCTGATATGTTTTTATTTAACTCGACAAGTCAGTTAAGAACAAATTCTGACCCCACATTTAGAAAATGCTACTTTTGGATACTGACAGACAATGAGAGGAAGCTGGTCCCTAGCAACATGTGGCCAATAAAACATCTTGTCCCTAGCAACATGTGGCCAATAAAACATCTTGTCCCTAGCAACATGTGGCCAATAAAACATCTTGTCCCTAGCAACATGTGGCCAATAAAACATCTTGTCCCTAGCAACATGTGGCCAATAAAACATCTTGTCCCTAGCAACATGTGGTCAATAAAACATCTTGTCCCTAGCAACATGTGGCCAATAAAATGTCTGGGAAGAGAGAGAGGGTCCAACGGTGTGGTCCAGCGATTAGAGCTGCCACAGTCGCCATGGGTTCGAATCCGGCCCACTGCCCTTTCACTCACCCTCCCCCTACCGCCCTGTGGTGGACTAGTGTCATGTCTGGGGGGGGTGTACTTATACATCAAGCTGCCTCACACTACAGAAACAGGACAGATGCTCCTGCCCTATATGGGCCGTTCTGGCTTGGACAAAGCTACTTTTACTTACTCCCATCTTTCATGTCTTTTCACCACAGTCTTATCTCCTCAATTAAACATAATAATTGGGTGGGAGAGAGATAGAAACACTCACCACATCCTGCAGCCTCATCAGTGACTTTGGTGAGAACACGACCTGTTTGGATGTCAGAGAAGGCCCAGTACTGATGGAGAGAGAGCGAGAGAGAAGGGAAGAGATAGCAATTGGAGAAAGAAGGGGAGACGGCGGATTGTGAGAAAAATCATAATAATAGGTCTTTACATAACAGTAGCGTTCTCGACATCCAAATCCACGTGTGTGTTTTTGTGTGTGTACATATGTTACGTGTGTGTGTGTGTGTGTGTTTTTTTTTTTACCTGATCCTCGGAGGAGCTGAGCAGGTAGTCTCCGGTGGCGTGGAGGGAGAGCCCGGTGACGCTCGCCTCGTGAGCCCGCACCACCTGGACACAGTTGCCCCCGGTAACGGACCACACGCGGATAGTGCTGTCTGGAGAGGCCGAGAACACTACCGACTGGAGGGAAGAGAGTGAGAGGAGGAGAGTGCGCAGAGAGAGAAAGAGAGAAATTGTTGAGGTAAGGCATATTAGAGTTACAGAGTAATTCCAGTGCAAGACATTGCTGCTGACTACGTCAACGGAGAGAAAAGGAAAGGAAGTGTGTGCGTCTCACCTGAGAGGGGTGGTAGATGACAGAGGTGACCTTCTTGGTATGTCCTTTCAGGGTTGCGATGATCTGCTCCTCCTTCTTATCAAACACCACCACGTTCTTATCAGCCCCGCCTGTAGAGGGAGACAGAGAGAGAGGTTAGGGGATTGTATCTGGGTCTGGCCAGGGTCTCCATCCCAAACGTCACCCTTCTGGTCAAGAGTAGTGCACTATATAGGACATGTAGAGTAACTGTTGGGACACAGCCATAGTCTTTTTTTATTATTATTATTTTTTCTTGAGGAAGGAAGCACTTTGATGGAATTCACACAGAAACAATGTGTGTGTGTATATCTACAATGGGCAGTGGACGGTGTGTGTGTATGTCTCACCAGTGAGCACTTTGTTGGTGTCGGAGGGACACAGGTCCAGAGACAGGATCCCAGGCACACTGGCACTGTGGAGACCCTGACAGACAGACACACAGAGAGAGAGAGAGACATAGAAACATCATTTAGGGCTGCGTTCAGTAGGCATGAAACGGAAGAAAAATTATCTGAAACAGGGAGGAACTTTTCTGAACTTGCCCAAGGTTTGAAAAATAAGTGTTCCAACACCAGCCATAGGTAGAGGTCATACACACACACACTCACTCACTCACAGCATGAGTAGCCACTTGTCTGTACTTGCTGAGGTCCTCGGTTCGGACCAGCTCTTCTGGAACTGTCTTTCCTCTCTGTGGGAAGAGGAGAGACGGTAGAGGTGAGGTCCGGACAAAAATGTCTCCCAGCGTGGCTATGTCCCAAAAATGTCACCCTATGGCCCCTGTTCAAAAGTAGTGCCCCGTGTAGGGAGTAGGGTGCCATTTGAGACACAGCCCATAGCTTATACTCAGCTGACAACTGGTTGGACATTGGGTCGGTTCTTCTATGAATAACAACAGGGAAGTTTGAATTGGTACCTTCTTTCTCTCCGTGGTCAAGACAGTGGCCTTGTCTTGCAGCTGTGGAGAGAGGCAGACATCTTAGTATAGGTCACTCTGTGCTGCGTTGACTGATTGGATGGTTGACTGCATGGTTGATTGGTTATTTCAAGGTTTTATACACCACGGCCTTATATGGTACTATTTGCAATGAACGCTCATGATGGTCGAGTATAACGGTGTGGTATCGTTTCTCTTGTACTGTGGATGTGAATGTGCGTGAGGTCATGTATCATCTCTTACCTTCTGTATGATCTCTGGTATCATTCCCACCTGCTCACTGACCTCCATGGGCTCTCCTGCACCTCCAGCCTGTGAAATTAAATACAGAATGAATAACAAAACGAGAATTGGATATTTCTTATTCGAAACTGTGTGTTTGCGTCAGCTGTCCAAAAAAATATTTTTATTTTTACAAATAGATACAACTTTACAGGTCTTAGTTAGACAGAAGACTTCAAGTTTATGAGAAGTTAACCATCAAACCAGTTAACTATCAAATTAAACCCATTAACTGGAGGGCTGTGAGCTAATCACTGACCGTGACAGAGGGCTGGGAAGCGACTGCCTGAGCAACCACCAATCCCGCCTGTGGCTTCAGTGTGGCCAGAGCTACGGGGAGAGAGAAGGGTAAAACATAGAAAAGGAGAAATGAGAAGTGACGCCCCATGGCCACTAACATCCAAAGCTGTTTCCAGATGAACATAAAAGAGTGTGTGCAAGTATGCTTGTGTGTGTGTGTGTGTGTGTAAGTGAAAGAGAGTGTGTAGGTATGTTAGAATGGACAGTGGCAAAAAAAAAAGCATGTGAACCCTTTGGAATTACCTGTTTTTCTGCATAAATTTGTCATAAAATGTGATCTGATCTTCAATTTAGTGACAACAATAGACAAACACAGTGTGCTTAAACTAATAAACACAAATGATTGTATTCTTCACGTTTATATTGAATACGTCATTTAAACATTCACAGTGTACGTTGGAAAAAGTATGTGAACCCCTAGGCTAATGACTTCTCCCAAAGCTAATTGGAGTCAGGAGTCAGCTAACCTGGAGTCCAATCAATGAGACAAGATTGGAGATGTTGGTTAGAGCTGCCCTGCCCTATTATTTTTTTTATTTTTTATTTGCTATTCACAAGAAGCATTGCCTGATGTGAATCATGCCTCGAACAAAAGAGATCTCAGAAGACCTAAGATTAAGAATTGTTTACTTGCATGAAGCTGGAGAGGGATACAAAAGTATCTCTAAAAGCATTGATGTTCATCAGTCCATGGTAAGACAAATTGTCTATAAATGGAGAAAGTTCAGCACTGTTGCTACTCTCCCTAGAAGTGACCGTCCTGCAAAGATGACTTCAAGAGCACAGCGCAGAATGCTCAATGAGGTTAAGAAGAATCCTAGTGTCAGCTAAAGACTTACAGAAATTTCTGGAACATGCTAACATCTCTGTTGACGAGTCTACGATACGTAAAACACTAAACAAGAATGGTGTTCATGGGAGGACAACACGGAAAAAGTCCCTGCTGTCCAACAAAAAACATTGCTGCACGTCTGAAGTTCGCAAAAGAGCATCAAGATGTTCCACAGCGCTACTGGCAAAATATTCTGTGGACAGATGAAACTAAAGTCGAGATGTTTGGAAGGAACACAACACTATGTGTGGAGAAAAAAAAGGCACAGCACAGCAACATCAAAACCTCATCCCAACTGTAAAGTATGGTGGAGGGAGCATCATGGTTTGGGGCTGCTTTGCTGCCTCAGGGCCTGGACAGCTTGCTGTCATCGACAGAAAAATCAATTCCCAAGTTCATCAAGACATTTTGCAAGAGAATGTTAGGCTATCTGTCGGCCAATTGAAGCTCAACAGAAGTTGGGTGATGCAACAGGACAACGACCCAAAACACAGAAGTAAATCAACAACAGATTGGCTTCAGAAGAAAATACGCCTTTCTGGAGTGGCCCAGTCAGAGTCTTGACCTCAACCCAATTTAAAATGCTGTGGAATGACCTTGAGAGCGGTTCACACCAGACATCCTAAGACTATTGCTAAACTGAAACAGTTCTGTAAAGAGGAATGGTCCGAAATTCCTCCAGACCGTTGTGCAGGTCTGATCCGCAACAACAGAAAACGTTTGGTTGAGGCTATTGATTCCAAAGGCGGGTCAGCCAGTTATTAAATGCAAGGGTTCACATACTTTTCCCACCCTACACGGTGTGTTCAATAAAGACATGAAAACGTATAATTGTTTGTGTTATTAGTTTAAGCAGACTGTGTTTGTCTATTGTTGTGACTTAGATGAAGATCGAATCAAATTTTACGACCAGAAATCCAGTGTATGTATAATCACATGTGTTGAGTGTATATACGTGTATAGCGTGTGTGCGTGCGTGCGTATGTATACGTCTCTCACCCTCTCTGGCGGCAGTGACCTCCTTGGTGAGACGGGCGATGACCCTGCAGGCGGCGTCGTGCTGGTAGAGGGCGTGGCTTAACTCCTGACGTGTCGTCTGTAACTGCTGCCTCAAGGTGAAACTGTGGAGCATCACCGCATCCTGAAAGAGAGAGAGAGAGAGAGATTTAGAAGACTGTGTGGTACGAAGGGGAGTGTCTATGTGTGTGTCTCGGTTCAGACACAGCAAAGGGGAGTGTAGGAGAGTATACATGGACTCACCCACTCGTCCTGCAGAGCTTTGAGGATGGCTGGGATACTAGTGGATGAGGGAGCTTTGGGTCTGATGGGGTGAGAGACTGAAGCGCGGGGGGGGGGGGGGGGGGGGGGGGGGGGGGGGCGAGACAAAAATAGCTTCATGTGTTGAGATATCTTTTGACTCCTGACTAGTGGGGTTATCATTATTGTTGAAGTGGCAGAATGCACTCCAGCCTAGAGATTGCTGGGCACCATGCAGGAATAGTTGGAAGTACAATTATATGGCTAACCCTTACTGTGTCAACTTCAGCTCTACATCAGATCTGAACACACTCTGCTCCATGTCTCCCTCACCTTTAATGTCTATCAGCTGTTCCTCTGACAGAGGCTGCCCATTCATAGGGTCTGTTCCATTCTCGGCGATGTACTTTTCAATCAGCCGCCGCTCGAACACCTGGTTGGACACCGGCGACACGCAGGGGTGCTCCGGCACCTCATTCGAGACTGGATGGACGGTAGAGCGAGAGGGGTAAATTAGCATGCCCGAAATTACAACATAAATACGGCAAACATTACTAGAGTCAGAAGATGGAAGAACACATTACTGTTTAAGTGTACTTTGCACATAAATAAACTCAGCAAAAAAAGAAATAACCCCCCTTTTCAGGACCCTGTCTTTCAAAGATAATTAAGGTCACAGTTATGAAAACTTAGCACACTAAAAGATGCCTTTCGACTGACTCTGAAAAACACCAAAAGAAAGATGCCCAGGGTCCCTGCTCATCTGCGTGAACGTGGCTTAGGCATGCTGCAAGGAGGCATGAGGACTGCAGAGGTGACCAGGACAATAAATTGCATTGTCCGTACTGTGATACGCCTAAGACAGCGCTACAGTGAGACAGGACCGACAGCTGATCGTCCTCGCAGTGGCAGACCACGTGTAATAACACCTGCACAGGATCGGTACATCCGAACATCACATCTGCGGGACACGTACAGGATGGCAACAACAACTGCCCAAGTTACACCAGGAACGCACAATCCCTCCATCAGTGCTCAGACTGTCCGCAATAGGCTGAGAGAGGCTGGACTGAGGGCTTGTAGGCCTGTTGTAAGGCAGGTCCTCTAAAGACATCACCGGCAACAACTTCGTCTATGGGCACAAACCCACCGTCGCTGGACCAGACAGGACTGGCAAAAAATGCTCTTCACTGACAAGTCGAGGTTTTGTCTCACCTGGGGTGATGGTCGGATTCACGTTTATCATCGAAGGAATGAGCGTTACACCGAGGCCTGTACTCTGGAGCGGGATCGATTTGGAGGTGGAGGGTCCGTCATGGTCTGGGGCGGTGTGTCACAGCATCATCGGACTGAGCTTGTCGTCATTGCAGGCAATGTCAACGCTGTGCGTTACAGGGAAGACATCCTCCTCCCTCATGTGGCACCCTTCCTGCAGGCTCATCCTGACATGACCCTCCAGCATGACAATGCCACCAGCTCGTTCTGTGCATGATTTCCTGCAAGACAGGAATGCCAGTGTTCTGCCATGGCCAGCGAAGAGCCCGGATCTCAATCCCATTGAGCATGTCTGGGACCTGTTGGATCGGAGGGTGAGGGCTAGGGCCATTCCCCCCAGAAATGTCCGGGAACTTGCAGGTGCCTTGGTGGAAGAGTGGGGTAACATCTCAGAGCAAGTCAATGGGATTGCAGTCCATGAGGAGGAGATGCACTGCAGCACTCAGTGCAGCTGGTGGCCACACCAGATACTGACTTACTTTTGACCCCCCCTTTGGGACACATTGTTCAATTTCTGTTAGTCACATGTCTGTGGAACTTGTTCAGTTTGTCTCAGTTGTTGAATCTTATGTTCATACAAATATTTACACATGTTAAATTTGCTGAAAATAAACGCAGTTGACAGTGAGAGGACGTTTCTTTTTCTGCTGAGTTTAGTAACACCGATGTCAAGCTGATCCAGTGTACAATGTTTGAAAAAGGATGCTTGCTAATTTAAATGTATAACATGCATAGGGTGACAATAATAAGGGAAGGTTCAAGAGACATTTTTATACACAAACATACGTGATATGTGCGGTCTATATAGTTACCGCTAACGTTACGGAAGGGCAGCTCAACTCATTCATTCATTTGAACTTACTTGCACAAACCAGGGACATTTTCAGTAGCTAGCTAAACCCTCGGTCGTTCGTTTCCTCCAATATCACCGTATCAGTACAGATAAATGAATGTTCTTCGGATCCAAATATAGTTTGTTTTTGTGTTGATTCTCATATAATAATAATCCGGCTAAATAAAATTTTGATGGATGAATTTTCCTTTCCGTATTCATGCACGCTGTTCCGCGGCTGCGCGTGATGGGTACAGCTCCGACTATTGCATGCTGGGATAGCACGGGTCCTCCGAACCCGCCCCTAGTCTGTAGTCCCCAACAAACTATAGTGTTATTCAAAATCCTTGGGACGCCCGTACCCTAATGTAAACTTCAATGGGGGTAAGGACACATAACAGAGATAGCCTAAATACTATATAGTCATCAAAATGTGTCAAAGGCAGTGCTGAAATGTGGGTGAATCTGCTTTCACCATTCACCACTGGGCTTCCGAGGGGCGCAGCGGTCTAAGGCACTCCATCTCCGTGCTAGAGGCGTCACTAAAGACACCCTGGTTTGATTTCAGGCTGTATCACAACCGGCTGTGATTTGGAGTCGCATAGGGCGGCGCACAATTGGCCCAGCGTTGTCCGGATTTGTCCGGTGTACGCCGTCAAATTAAATAAGAATTTGTTCTTGCTTAGTTAAATAAAGGTTACATAAATACACCCAGAAGAAGTAGACTTATAGTCTAGACAAGTGGGCTAGGGCTATAAATAAAACCAGGCTGGGCACGCCCCCTTCCTCATCAACGGAGCTGCCACGGAGACGGTCAAAAACATCAAGTTCCTCAGCACTCCAAGGAGCTGAAATGGTCAAAGCACACGGACACCATGGTGAAGAAGTCACGACTTTGACTCTTCAACCTCAGAAGGCTGAAGAAGCAGCCTATAGGGAGGAGGTCAGAGAACTGGCAGTGTGGTGCCAGGACAACAACCTCTCCCTCAATGTGAGCAAGACAAAGGAACTGATCGTGGAATACAGCAAAAGGCGGGCCGAACAGGCCCCCATTAACATCAACAGGGTTGTTGTGGAGCGGGTCGAGAGTTTCAAGTTCCTTGGTGCCCACATCACCAATGATCTATCATGGTCCAAACACACCAAGACAGTCGGGAAGAGGGCACGACAAAACGTTTTCCCTCAGGAGACTGAAAAGATTTGGCATGGGTCCCCAGATCCTCAAAAAGTTCTACAGCTGCACCATCGAGAGCATCCTGACCTGGTATGGCAACTGCTCGGCATCTGACCATAAGGCGGTACAGAGGTTAGTGTGTACAGGCCAGTACATCACTGGGGCCAAGCGTCCTGCAATTCAGGACCTATATAATAGGCGGTGTCAGAGGAAAGCCCATCAAATTATCAGAGACTCACCCAAGTCATAGACTGTTTTCTCTGATACCGCACGGCAAGCGGTACCGGAGCGCCAAGTCTAGGACCAAAAGGCTCCTTAACAGCTTCTACCCCCAAGCCATAAAACTGCTGAACAATTAATCAAATGCTATTCGCTGTTTTATTATCTATGCATAGTCACTTCACCCCTACCTACATGACAAATTACCTCAACTAACCTGTACCCCCGCACACTGACTCGGTACCGGTACCCCCTGTATATAGCCTCGTTATTGTTATTTTATTGTGTTACTTTTTATTATTTGGTCAATATTTTCTAAACTCTTCTTGAACTACACTGTTGGTTAATGGCATTTTCACAGTAAGGTCTACACTTGTTGTATTCGGCGCATGTGACAAATAAAGTTCAATTTGATTTGAAATGTGGCCTGTCCTCGAGGGCCCTCACAGTTTTCTACAGGAGCACCATCGAGCTGCATCAAATCAAAATCAAATCAAATGTATTTATAAAGCCCTTCTTACGTCAGCTGATATATCAAAGTGGTGTACAGAAACCCAACCTAAAACCCCAAACAGCAAGCAATGCAGGTGTAGAAGCACGGTGGCGAGGAAAAACTCCCTAGAAAGGCCAGAACCTAGGAAGAAGCCTAGAGGGGAACCAGACTCTGAGGCGTGGCCAGTCCTCTTCTGGCTGTGCCGGGTGGAGATTATAACAGAACATGGCCAAGATGTTAAAATGTTCATAAATGACCAGCATGGTCAAATAATAATAATCACAGTGGTTGTCGAGGGTGCAACATGTCAGCACCTCAGGAGTAAATGTTAGTTGGCTTTTCATAGCCGATCATTAAGAGTATCTCTACTACTCCTGCTGTCTCTAGAGAGTTGAAAACAGCAGGTCTGGGACAGGTAGCACGTCCGGTGAACAGGTCAGGGTTCCATAGCCGCAGGCAGAACAGTTGAAACTGGAGCAGCAGCATGGCCAGGTTGACTGGGGACAGCAAGGAGTCATCATGCCAGGTAGTTCTGAGGCATGGTCCTAGGGCTCAGGTCCTCCGAGAGAGAGAAAGAAAGAAAGAGAGAATTAGACAGAGCATACTTAAATTCACACAGGACACCGGATAAGACAGGAGAAATACTCCAGATATAACAGACTGACCCTAGCCCCCGGACACATAATCTACTGCAGCATAAATACTGGAGGCTGAGACAGGAGGGGTCAGGAGACACTGTGGCCCCATCCGATGATACCCCCGGACAGGGCCAAACAGACAGGATATAACCCCACCCGCTTTGCCAAAGCACAGCCCCCACACCACTAGAAGGATATCTTCAACCGCCAACTTACCATCCTGAGACAAGGCCGGGTATAGCCCACAAAGATCTCCGCCACGGCCCAACCCAAGGGGGGGGCGCCAACCCACAACCTGGTACAGCCACTCCACTGCCTCTGGCCCCCCCGACCGTCCCCCAATGGACATTTACCCTGCCTCCGCCCCAATGGACATTTACCCTGCCTCCACCCCAATAGACATTTACCCTGCCTCCACCCCAATGGACATTTACCCTGCCTCCATCCCAATAGAGATTTACCCTGCCTCCGCCCCAACGGACATTTACCCTGCCTCCGCCCCAACGGACATTTACCCTGCCTCCACCCCAACGGTCATTTACCCTGCCTCCACCCCAACGGACATTTACCCTGCCTCCACCCCAATGGACATTTACCCTACCTCCCCCCCCAATGGACATTTACCCTGCCTCCACCCCAATAGACATTTACCCTACCTCCCCCCCAATGGACATTTACCCTGCCTCCACCCCAATAGACATTTACCCTGCCTCCACCCCAATGGACATTTACCCTGCCTCCACCCCAACGGACATTTACCCTGCCTCCACCCCAATGGACATTTACCCTGCCTCCACCCCAATAGACATTTACCCTGCCTCCACCCCAATAGACATTTACCCTGCCTCCACCCCAATAGACATTTACCCTGCCTCCACCCCAATAGACATTTACCCTGCCTCCACCCCAATGGACATTTACCCTGCCTCCACCCCAATGGACATTTACCCTGCCTCCGCCCCAATGGACATTTACCCTGCCTCCGCCCCAATGCATATTTACCCTGCCTCCACCCCAATGGACATTTACCCTACCTCCACCCCAATGGACATTTACCCTACCTCAACCCCAATGGATATTTACCCTGCCTCCACCCCAATAGACATTTACCCTACCTCCACCCCAATGGATATTTACCCTGCCTCCACCCCAATAGACATTTACCCTGCCTCCACCCCAACAGACATTTACCCTGCCTCCACCCCAATAGACATTTTCCCTGCCTCCACCCCAATAGACATTTACCCTACCTCCACCCCAATGGATATTTACCCTGCCTCCACCCCAATAGACATTTACCCTGCCTCCACCCCAACAGACATTTACCCTGCCTCCACCCCAACAGACATTTACCCTGCCTCCACCCCAATGGACATTTACCCTGCCTCCCCCCCAATGGACATTTACCCTGCCTCCACCCCAATAGACATTTACCCTGCCTCCACCCCAATGGACATTTACCCTGCCTCCGCCCCAATGGATATTTATGCTGCCTCCACCCCAATAGACATTTACCCTGCCTCCACCCCAATGGACATTTACCCTGCCTCCACCCCAATGGACATTTACCCTGCCTCCGCCCCAATAGACATTTACCCTGCCTCCGCCCCAATGGACATTTACCCTGCCTCCACCCCAATGGACATTTACCCTGCCTCCGCCCCAATGGATATTTATGCTGCCTCCACCCCAATGGACATTTACCCTGCCTCCGCCCCAATGGATATTTATGCTGCCTCCGCCCCAATGGACATTTACCCTGCCTCCGCCCCAATGGATATTTATGCTGCCTCCGCCCCAATGGACATTTACCCTGCCTCCGCCCCAATGGATATTTATGCTGCCTCCGCCCCAATGGATATTTATGCTGCCTCCACCCCAATGGACATTTACCCTGCCTCCGCCCCAATGGACATTTACCCTGCCTCCGCCCCAATGGATATTTATGCTGCCTCCGCCCCAATGGACATTCATAATTGTTACAGTTGTAAATATGTATAAATGATTACCTGCTGCCCCTGTCCTGCAGACTTCCTACCCCTGCTTTAATTTATTGCTATCAATGTGAATTAATACAATTTCTTTCACTTTAGGTTAGAGGCAATACCATTTTAGAGTAAGCTAAACTAGAATGAACGCCTAAATTAGAGCACATCACTTAGGCCTAGGCTCTGAGAAAACAAAGTTTTATAGGCTTCTAAAGACTATTAATAGTAAGCTATAACAAGTTATCATTTTCAAACAGTAATTACCATTATTTTGAGAGAATCATCTAGATACATTTTCTCCTCCTGTATCTTCTAGACTCTTGCATCCCAAATGGCACTCTATTCCCTGTAATGCAGTACTTTTGGCCAGAGCAGTGCACTAAGAGGAACAGGGTGCCATTTGGGACTATCTTACTGATGAATCAATGTGGGAAGTCACGTGTGCCCTGGATGGGCTTCAGTGTTAATGCCGCGTTTAAGACAACTGGGGACTCGTGACATCAGTGATCTTCAGGTCGGAAAGTCGAAGCTCTAGAAAGAGGCCCGAGTTCCCGAGTTGTAATTCTGAGCGGGTTGACCTTTCAAATCGATTATTTCCAGTCGGAGCTCGTTTTTTTTTGTTCACAGTTGTTTTGAACCCACTAAAGTCGGAAGTCGTAGATTTCCTAGTTCCCAGTTACGAGTTCCCGGTAGATTTGAACGCGGCATAAATACGCGAGGAATTTCTGCTGCCTTGCTTGACCACACCCTCCTTCCTTGCTCCGGGCCTGCCCTGCCTCTTCCACCAATCCAATTGTTTCTTATGGACAGAAAAGAGCAGAGGCTCTGAGCTGTCCGATCAGGTCCATTGTCTGCCCGTCCGTCATTAGCAGCCTCAACACGCCCGTGCGTTTTTTTCCCACTAAACTCAGACTACCCTTTTAGTTCTATCATCTCCCGTCACTGCGTGAAGCTCCTCCCGGAAAATAGAGAGAGACACTGTTATGAGGAGAAAAACAGCTAAATAATCACCTGGATTCTTTCATATCAAGGTATGTCGCCTATCTATTTCTTCTGCATGCACAATAAGAAGTGTGTGTGAGATCCATGTTTACTGCTCAAAATGAAATGTTCCATTGTGGCTTTGTTTATTCAGCCTGTTTCTTTGCAACAGGCAATTGACACTCTGTAGGATTTACTTCAATTGCCTTGTTCGGTGATGTTTGTTTGGAATTTGCTTTGGAGATTCTTGTTATTTTTATTGCATCGTAATCCATGGTGTCTGGGCGCTTGCGTGCGAGTCTCCCTGTCTCGTGCAAGCTGGGTTGTGCGTGTGTGCATATTGTTTTGAGTCAGACTCGCTATCTCCCCGGTCACAGTGAACCGCACTATAGGCGTTAATGGCACAGTGCAGTCCAAAACGTGACAATCCTGTGTTTTATGTAAATGTGTTTCATTCCAAAACACTGCATATCCATGTTCAGAAATGTTGATTAAATACATTGTTTTTTTCACTATCTAATCATGGCATGGGGTTGTTCAATTAGACGTATTCGTTTAAAATCTCAATTGATAAAAAAAAAGTTACTTATTATTTGGTAAATATTTTCTTAGCTCCTCGTGAACTGCACTGTTGGTTAAGGGCTTTACACGGTAAGGTCAACACTTGTTGTATTCTGCGCATGTGACAAATTAAGTTTGATTTGAAATGTGACCTGTCCTCGCAGTGTAGGAACACCATCGAGATATTGTCGAGCTGCATCACAACCTGGTACAGCCACTCCACTCCAATGCCGCTGACACCCGACCCTCCCCCAATGGACATTTACCCTGCCTCCACCCCAATGGACATTTACCCTGCCTCCACCCCAATGGACATTTACCCTGCCTCCACCCCAATGGACATTTATCATTGTTACAGTTGTAAATAGTATAAATTATTACCTGCTGCCCATGTCCTGCGGACTTCCTACCCCTGCTATAATTTAGACTTTACCGTGTAATGCCCTTAACCAACAGTGCAGTTCACGAAGAGCTAAGAAAATATTGACCAAATAATAAAAAGTTAAAAAAACAAACCAAGTGATAGATTTTAAACGAATTGGCCAGAGCAGTGCACTAAGAGGAACAGGGTGCCATTTGGAACTCTGTCACTAATGAATCAATGTGGGAAGTCACGTGTGCCCTGGACGGGCTTCGCAGTGTTAATGCCGCGTTTAAGACAACTGGGAACTCGTGACATCAGTGATCTTCAGGTCGGAAAGTCGAAGCTCTAGAAAGAGTTCCCGAGTTGGAATTCCGAGCGGGTTGACCGTTCAAATCGATTTTTCAGTCGGAGCCCGTTTCTTTCCCGATTTCAGTTGTTTCGAACCCACTAAAGTCGGAATTCGTAGATTTCCTAGTTCCCAGTTACGAGTTCCCGGTAGATTTGAACGCGGAATAAATACTGTGAAAATTATAATAATCCCCTTTTTAGTGTAATAGCTATTTGAAAAGACAGTCTGATTTGGTGGGATGGAGTTTTGGCCTGCTTTGTGACATCACCAGGCGTCAAATTAGTTTATAGACCAATAAGAAAGGTCTATTAACTAGTATTTCCCTCCCTTCCCGTTGTCTCCAAACCTCTCTGCCAATTACAGCTAGTTTTCAATTTTACCCTCCCCACTCCAACCACTCCAAGACAGTCCTAGCAAAAATCTTGCTTGAGAAATGTCTCTTTGCTAAGAAGCTACTTTAAAAAAAAAATGTTTTTACCATTTACATTGAAAACAATAACAGTAAGATACTTAATTGTTACCCAGAAATGATTTGACATTGAGATAAAAACATCTGCATTGGACCTTTTTTAAAAGAGAGGCAAAAAAGTATTTAGTCAGCCACCAATTGTGCAAGTTCTCCCACTTAAAAAGATGAGAGGCCTGTAATTTTCATCATAGGTACACTTACACTATGACAGACAAAATGAGAAAAGAAATCCCAGAAAATCACATTGTAGGATTTTTAATGAATTTATTTGCAAATTATGGTGGAAAATAAGTATTTGCACAATTGGTGGCTGACAAAATACTTTTTTGCCCCACTGTATAAAATAGTAGACTTCCTTCATTCCTAGAAATCTGCTTGAATGTGGTTCTGGTTCATCATTGTTTGTTAGAATTTAAGCAACAACAAAAATCTATTGTCCCACTCCCAAAGTAAAAGCATCATTCTCTGTAGATTATACAGCCCCATGTGAACTGCTAGTTCTCTGCAGAGACTGCCACTACTAACTGTAGTTTTCTATGGATCCTCATCAGGTTGAGGCCATTTAACCTCTATGTGATCGCTAACGTGCGCTAATGGGATTAGCATGATGATTTTAAGTAACAAGAACATTTCCCAGGACATAGACATATCTGAAATGGGCAGAAAGATTAACAAGAATATAAGCTAACTGCCCTGTCCAGTTTACAGTAGCTATTACAGTGAAATAATATCATGCTATTGTTTGAGGAGAGTGCACAATTATGAACTTAAATGTATTGATAAATCAATTAGGCACATTTGGGCTGTCTTGATACATTTTGAACAGAAATGCAATGGTTCACTGGATCAGTCTAAAACGTTGCGCATTCACTGCTCCCATCTAGTGGCCAAAATCTAAAGATTCCTTAGATTCCTAAGTCACATATTGGCCTTTCTCTTGCATTTCAAAGATGATGGAAAAAAAAACGCATGTTTTTTTCTTTGTATTATCTTTTACCAGATCTAATGTGTTATATTCTCCTACATTAATTTCACATTTCCACAAACTTCAAAATGTTTCCTTTCAAATGGTATCAAGAATATGCATATCCTTGCTTCAGGTCCTGAGCTACAGGCAGTTAGATTTGGGGGGGGGGGGGAGAATGGTCCGATCCTTATCAAACGGTAATGCTTGTTTCCTAGTTTTTATAGATCATGCCGGAGAGATGCCCGAGGATAGGTTATACGTCATAATAAATCATTAATTTAAAATAAAATAAAAATACATATTATAAATTGCATGCGATGGTCTACAGGCCTGTGGAATGGTCGATGTAGCCTAATCATAGATATGATCAGAGTCTTTATAACATCTCTGTAATCATTTCAAGTGACTGATTATATTGCCCACCTTCGGTTTAGTGTGGCAATGATTAAAATACAGTTTCAGAAATTGTTTGATGGTTAGGCTACACAAAGGTATAAAACTATTATAGCGTATCACAGAGCCATATTGCCATAGAATCGCGAAATGTGAAGCATCGAATTCCACACTCACTCTCTCACTTCAGTAGCGAGCAAATTCCAGAGGATGTGGGTAAACTGTGTATTTTTCCACATTGGCTGTGCTGTGTATGGGAGAGGACTGTAAGCATTACAACAACAGGAAGGGTTGTACAATAAACTTTGTTCTGAGACATGACGGGGGGTAGCGGTGTGACCGGCCATGTTGTGTAACCTTTATTTAACTAGGCAAATCAGAGAAAGTTCTTATTTACAATGATGGTCTACACCGGGCAAACCCGGACGACGCTGGGCCAATTGTGCGCCGCCCTATAGGTCTCCCAATCACGGACGGTTGTGATTCGGGAGCCCACGTTACCTTGGTAACTCCATGGACCCCTAAGTGTCTCAGAGTAGGAATGCCGTGGATCTAGGATCAGTTATACTTTTTATAGTAAGAGGGGGGGGGTGATCATTTCAGTTTTACGATTTTTACTTTAACATTCCAAATTGTAAAGGTAAAGCTGCAAATAGCCTACATTATTTATCACTATTTGAGCTCCGTCGATTTGCATTATTTGCGCTCATCTCTAAATCTGAACTCATCATGAGGGTCTGCTGTTGCCCACAACGTTTTGGGGAAATGTATCTGAGGGCCTCCAGTTTCCCATCACTGCACTAGAAGAACTGCTTCTGACTCACATCGATGCCACACATGCTGTTTTCAAATGGATTAGTTGCTTTTTAAAGGCAGTCACACTTTGTGTTCCATGAAGTTTACTGATTACAATTCTATATTTCTTTTGGGGGGTGGGGGGGGGGGATTGATCCAAGGGCCTGCGGACCTCTAGTTGCCCGTCCCTGTTGCTCTTCACATCTTCTCCTGACCCACTAGAGACCTCATTTCCAGTCTGGACAGGCTGCGGCCAAAATGGCACCCTGTTCGCTATCAAATGCACGACTTTTGACCAGAGCCATGGTCAAAAGTAGTGCACTATTTAGGGAATCTGTGCCATTTGGGACGCAACCTCAGTCTCTAGTCTCCTCTATCCAGTACCAAAAGAGCCAAGACCAAACGGTGGGGTACACTGTCCTAACATGCCCCCCCCCCCCCCGGTTTTGTTGTGACTATTTAGATTGCACAGAAGACATTTTTTTGGTGTAGTTTTACTGTATAAATGATCAGCATCACTGTAAATTGGGGTTATTCTTTTATTTATTCATAATTTAGTTACTTTGGTGTTTGTCTGTCTTACACCCCCCCACAACCTGTTCATAACATCATTTATCATATTTCTTGTGATATGCCAATACAGATGATGTGGAGTCTTTGGATCCTGCTGGGCACTGTTCTCAGTGTGGGTGAGTTGGAGCTTCCTGTGTATTCCCATATATATATATATTTTTTTTAAAGAGAAAATAAAATAAATGAGAAATGACACAGGGGTGGAGAGGGGAGAAAGCTGGGAAGAATGACATAATGATTTTTAACCCGGTCCCCAGCCGGGAGTTGCGAGCGGGGAGTGTCACCAGCACTCCCGCTTTATTAGCTCTTTTACATTCCACTGAAAGGTCACGAACAAAACAAAAAAAAAAAAAAACATGTGAAAACACAGTTAATGGACAAATGATATTCGGTTGACATTTCAAGATGAATAGTCAGGAATGTTCAAAAGCACACTGCCGTGTTGGTAGGGCCCGTTACGGCTCCTGCACCACACCTTCCTACACCACCAACTGCATTAGGCAACAGCAGAAACCTAGGGCCCGTCACTAATGGCACCCTATTCCCTATATAGGGCACTACTTTTGACCACGGCCCATAGTGCACTTTTATAGTGAAGATAAGATGCCATTTGGGACAATGTCAGCAGATGCCAAGAATTTGTAGATGAAAGTTGTTTTTAAAAGGGTTTCAAGCTACATTATCTGTGTTTACCACGGCTTCAGATAATGTGGAGTAAAATGTGTTAATCCTCACTTCCACACACCCTTTTTCTCTCTCTCTCTCTATCCCCCTCCCCACTTTTGCTCTCATCCATATTCTCTCACTCACTCTCACTCTCTCGCACTCAGATGGCTACGTGGTGCCCGACCTGCACAAGCGTCTGTCCCACGGGCATCAGCTGAAGATCTACCTCCCGAAGAGCGCTGAGAAGCTGGAGTTCACCCCCGCTGCAGAGCCCCTGAAGACGTACCTGTACTGGGACCGTGGATCCCGGGCCACCAGAGGAAAGGTGTCTGGGACAGGAACCGACAGGAGCTGGTATCTGGACAAAGTGAGTGACTGTCTCTTTAATTGTCTACAAATTCCCCCCCCCCCCCCCCCCCCCCCCCCCCCCCCCCCCCCCCCCCCCCCCCCCCCCCCCCCCCCCCCGGGGACAATAAAGTATATCAACTCGGATCATACCAGAGGTCATTAAGCGGGGATTTGAGGAGATGGTATCCTACTTCTAACAAAACTCACCACTTGGTTTTGACCGGTACTGTTAATATTACTTAACACCCGTCCCGTCCCAGCAATGCACCTACCATCCTCTACCTCTTCATTTCATATATTATTTAAACATTTTTGTGAAGAGATTTTAAATGCACTTATAAATAAAGTTTGATTTTATCATCCCTGTTAAGTGTTTGACCTTTGCCCCCTGAAGGTGACTTACAAGGACCAGGGGACCTATGTCCAGAGAGACTACTGGAACAAGGAGATCTCCTCGCTCAAAGTGGCTGTGACCAGTGAGTGCTTTGCATGTTGTTTAAAGGGACATTTCGGGATTTTGGCACGAAGCCCTTCATCCTACTTCCACAGAGTCCGATGAACTCATGGATACCATTTTTATGTCTCTGCTTAAGTTTGAAGGAAGTTGCTAACTAGCGTTAGCGCAATGACTGGAAGTCTATAGGAACAGCTCGCATGCTCTAGAGCTAGTTAGCATTGGCTTGCAAAACTACCTCTAATGTCCTTCATAAATGGAATCCACGAGTTCATCTGACCCTGGGACTATGGCTATCCCTTTAATTAGATAGCCATAACAATTACTTTGTTATTGTCTTGGCCTTTTGTCTCTCTTTCTCTCACTCTCTCTCACCCACCCCCCTCTCTCAACCTTTCATGTACACCCTCCTCCCCTCTTTTTCTCACCCTTTTCCCCTAATGCAACATGTTCTTCCTTTTCTCAGCCAGGCGTGTGTACACGAAGTGCGTGGTGGGCGAGGAACTCCACATCTCATTGGAGGGCATCAACCAGGCCGACGCCACGCTCTCCTTCTCGGGCGCCAACGTCAACGTCACCCTGGTGCATGATGGGGCAGTGGTGGCCCAGGACCTCCCGGACTATTGGAACCGGGTCAAGACCCTTTCCACCAAGATCAGCATCCAGAACGTCAACACCTCGGACGTGGGCTACTACATGCTGAAGGACACGCGAGACCGGGTGGTCGCCATCGTCAGGATGGAACTCACAGGTTGTGGTTTCGCTGTGTTGCCATAGATTGTTAGTTAGCTCTGCAGCGTTACTCACTTCTACTGAGTTATCGTGAGTGTGTTGGGAGGGATACTACTTCACTCCAAACCTTGGTCCTGCGTTCCAAATCATGAAAAAAAAAAAATTCTAGTTATTTGTCACATGCTTCTTAAAACAACAGGTGTAGGACTGGTGAAATGCTTAGTTACGGGCCCTTCCCAACAATGCAAAATAAAAAATAATAATAAATAACGAGGAATAAATACAATGAGTAATGATAACATAGCTATATACACAGAGTACCAATACCCAGTTGATGAGCAGGGGTATGAGGTAATAAGGCTGTAACGTAACACGCCTTATTCTTACAATTGTCTAAATAAATCATCCTCATTACTTTACAGACAAAACCCCATAATGTCAAAGCGAAGACAAGTTTTTAGAAGCTTTTGTAAAATACAGAAATATTAAGCTCAGGTGCATCCTGTTTCCATTGATCATCCTTGAGATGTTTCTACAACTTGATTGGAGTCCACCTGTGGTAAATTCAATTGATTGGACATGATTTTGAAAAGGCACGAACGTGTCTCTATGGTCCCACAGTTGAAAGTACATGTCAGAGAAAAAACCAAGCCACGAAGGTCCATATCGGAATTGTCTCTAGAGCTCCGAGACAGGATTATCGAGGCCCAGATCTGGGGAAGGGTACCAAAAAAATGTATTCAGCATTGAAGGTCCCCAAGAACACAGTGGCCTCCATCTTTCTTAAATGGAAGAAGTTTGGACCCACCAAGTCTTCCGTTACAGGAATTCTGTAACGTAACAAAATGTGGGAAAAAGTCGAGGTCTGACTATTTTGCGACTGCACTGTACATATACAGTGGGGAGAACAAGTATTTGATACACTGCCGATTTTGCAGGTTTTCCTACTTACAAAGCATGTAGAGGTCTGTAATTTTTTATCATGGGTACACTTCAACTGTGAGAGATGACATCTAAAACAAAAATCCAGAAAATCACATTTGTATGATTTTAAAAGTAATTCATTTGCATTTTATTTCATGACATAAGTATTTGATACATCAGAAAAGCAGAACTTAATATTTGGTACAGAAACCTTTGTTTGCAATTACAGGGATCATACGTTTCCTGTAGTTCTTGACCAGGTTTGCACACACTGCAGCAGGGATTTTGGCCCACTCCTCCATACAGACCTTCCCCAGATCCTTCAGGTTTCGGGGCTGTCGCTGGGCAATACGAACTTTCAGCTCCCTCCAAAGATTTTCTATTGGGTTCAGGTCTGGAGACTGGCTAGGCCACTCCAGGACCTTGAGATGCTTCTTACGGAGCCACTCCTTAGTTGCCCTGGCTGTGTGTTTTGGGTCGTTGTCATGCTGGAAGACCCAGCCATGACCCATCTTCAATGCTCTTAATGATTCCTCCTCTGGATCATCCAGATGGTCATTGGCAAACTTCAGACGGGCCTGGACATGCGTTGGCTTGAGCAGGGGGACCTTGCGTGCCCTGCAGGATTTTAATCCATGACGGCGTGGTGTTACTAATGGTCTTCTTTGAGACTGTGGTCCCAGCTCTCTTCAGGTCAGTGACCAGGTCCCTTACCTTCCTCATGATCATTGATGCCCCACGAGGTGAGATCTTGCATGGAGCCCCAGACTGAGGGTGATTGACCGTCATCTTGAACTTCTTCCATTTTCTAATAATTGTGCCAACAGTTGTTTCCTTCTCACCAAGCTGCTTGCCTATTGCCCTGCAGCCCATCCCAGCCTTGTGCAGGTCTACAATTGTATCCCTGATGTCTTTACACAGCTCTCTGGTCTTGGCCATTGTGGAGAGGTTGGAGTCTGTTTGAGTGTGTGGACAGATTATATTCCGTCTCTAATGATTGAAGTGTACCTATGATAAAAAAAATACAGACCTCTACATGGTTTGTAAGTAGGAAACACTGCCGATTTTGCAGGTTATCAAATACTTGTTCTCCCCACTGTAGATAGGAGTAAAGTGACTAGGCCACAGGATAGATAATTAACAGTAGCCGCAGCATATGTAATAAGCACCCCATGGCACCCTATTTGGTACACTGGGCTCTGGTCAAAACTAGTCCACAAATATCCAAGTATGCTTAGTGCATAGTGTAAGTAGTAACAAGTCCGATAGATACAAACTGGTGCTGTATAGAGAGAGACAAGTGGTGTTGGCTGCATAGAATTCTTAGAATTAAATTACCTCTGTTAGGTCATGTTGAAGTTCGAGTAGGTCATGGAAATAGACACAGCATCAGGATCCCTTCCCAATGGTCTGGTATACTGGCCCTTCGTTCCAAATGGCACACTATTCCTGATATAGTGCACTACTTTTGACCAGGGCCCATAGTGGAATAGGGTGCCATTCGGGATACACATTGTTTGGCTCGCAGCTCATATGTCCCTGTTTGTCACTAATTAGTTGGTTATTTGTAGGACTACAGGGCTGCTCAGTAAGCTATGGGGTAGTGGGAAAGAGGGGGGTGGGGTGAGGGGGGATAGAATACAACATGCATAGAGTGAAACATATGTCGCCTGTCAATCACTCCCTCCTGTTCCCCTTACGGCTTTGCAATGTCTCTCAAATTAACTTCCCCGACTCGCTCCTTCTGCATCTCTCTCCCTCTCCTCCCTCCCTCCAGACAAACATGAGAGTGAAGCAGGCAACCCCCTCATGGCCCTCCTCCTCCTGCTTGGTATCCCCGCCAGTATCTGTTTCTGTTGCCGGAAGAGGATCTTCAAGAACAAATCCCCCGACACCACCGCCATCCAACTGGACAACCCCGAGACTCTGCACCCCCCTCCCGGCTACAACATGCCCGGAGGAGGGGTGTCCCCTGGACCTGGTGTGCCGGTGAGGGATAGTTAGATGGTGGCTTGGCTACGAAATGGCACCCGATTCTCGCCATAGGTCTCCGGTCAAAACTAGTTCACTCGGGAATATGGTTCTGTTTGGGACAAATCCCATTTAGAAGTTGCCCTTTAGGTTCCTCCCTCTAATCGGTCTCTCCTCGTCTCCCATGCTGCACTACTATAATAATGACATTGTTGCAGTAACTCGTGGTGTTTTGTAGTTGAGCGGTAATAACGTGACGAGTTTTATTTTCTGTGGTTATTGCAGACGTTCTATCATGGCCCAGGTCCAGATCCTAACATGGTACATTATCCATTTATTCTTTATACACTTAACTACATACTGTGGTGTGTTGGTTTGTGCATGCCTTGTGTTTTATGTCATTGGAATAGATAGTCGTGGCCAAAAGTTTTGAGAATGACACATTTTCACAAAGTCTGTTGCCTCTGTGTCTTTAGATATTTTTGTCAGATGTTACTATGGAATATTGAAGTATAATTACAAGCATTTCGTAAGCGTCAAAGGCTTTTATTGACAATTGCATGAAGTTGATGCAAAGAGTCAATATTTGCAGTGTTGACCCTTCTTTTTCAAGACCTCTGCAATCCGCCCTGGCATGCTGTCAATTAACTTCTGGGCCACATCCTGACTGATGGCAGCCCATTCTTGCATAATCAATGCTTGGAGTTTGTCAGAATTTGTGGGTTTTTGTTTGTCCACCCGCCCCTTGAGGATTGACCACAAGTTCTCAATGGGATTAAGGTCTGGGGAGTTTCCTGACCATGGACCCAGAATATCTATGTTTTGTTCCCCGAGCCACTTAGTTATCACTTTTGCCTTATGGCAAGGTGCTCCATCATGCTGGAAAAGACACTGTTCGTCACCAAACTGTTCCTGGATGGTTGGGAGAAGTTGCTCTCGGAGGATGTGTTGGTACCATTCTTTATTCATGGCTGTGTTCTTAGGCAAAATTGTGAGTGAGCCCACGCCCTTGGCTGAGAAGCAACCACACACATGGTCTCAGGATGCTTTACTGTTGGCATGACACAGGACTGATGGTAGCGCTCACCTTGTCTTCTCCGGACAAGCTTTTTTCCGGATGCCCCAAACAATCGGAAAGGGGATTCATCAGAGAAAATGACTTTACCCCAGTCCTCAGCAGACCAATCCATGTACCTTTTGCAGAATATCAGTCTGTCTCTGATGTTTTTCCTGGAGAGAAGTGGCTTCTTTGCTGCCCTTGACACCAGGCCATCCTCAAAGTCTTTGCCTCACTGTGCGTGCAGATGCACTCTCACCCGCTTGCTGCCATTCCTGAGCAAGCTCTGTACTGGTGGTGCCCCGATCCCGCAGCTGAATCAACTTTAGGAGACGGTCCTGATGCTTGCTGGACATTCTTGGGCGCCCTGGAGCCTTCTTCACAACAATTGAACAGCTCTCCTTGAAGTTCTTGATGATCCGATAAATGGTTGATTTAGGTGCAATCTTACTGGCAGCAATATCCTTGCCTGTGAAGCCCTTTTTGTGCAAAGCAATGATGACTGCATGTGTTTTCTTGTAGGTAACCATGGCTGACAAAGGAAGAACAATGATTCCAAGAACCACCCTCCTTTTGAAGCTTTCAGTCTGTTATTGAAACTCAATCAGCATGACAGAGTGATCTCCAGCCTTGTCCTCCTCAACACTCACACCGGTGTTAATGAGAGAATCACTGACATGATGTCAGCTGATCCTTTTGTGGCAGGGCTGAAATGCAGTGGAAATGTTTTTGGGGGATTCAGTTCATTTGCATGGCAGAGGGACTTTGCAATTAATTGCAATTCATCTGATCACTCTTCATAACATTCTGGAGTATATGCAAATTGCCATCATACAAACTGAGGCAGCAGACTTTGTGAGAATTAATATTTGTGTCATTCTCAACTTTTGGCCACGCCTCTGTCGTTTTCTTATCTTTGTCTTGTCATGAACCATAATGTGAGTATATAAGTCCTTCTATCTAACTTTGGGAACTGTGGTTGTCCATGTTAGTATCTGTTTATGTAGAGTACTTGTATGAGTATATCGCATATAGTATTCAATTCAAAATACTTGATTTATGCCACGAGGGTTAATTGTGTAGGCAGGAGTGCAGATACGTAAAAAATAGCATCCAAGAACATACAACATAATCACAACTACACAACACCAATAGTGTTTGAGTATGTTTGAGTCCCTCTGTTTTTACTGTGGTGCTCCTCCATGTACAGGGAGGTTACCCTCAGGTTTACCCTCCCCCCAACCCTGGGATGCCAGACCAGCCTCAATGGACCGGACCCCCACCTCAACCAGTGAGTCCATCCATCTCTCCTCCATTATGTTTCTCTCTGTGAGTCCACCCATCTCTTCATTATATCAGCGGTTGGTATGGTTGTTAGTGAACCCTCATAATCCCCCCCCCCCCCCCCCCCCCCCCCCCCCCCCCCCCCCCCCCCCCCCCCCCCCCCCCCCGTCAGGTGTGAAACTCCTCGGGAGAAGAAACAAAAAGAGTGTGACAGTGTTTTGTTGTGGTTTGTTTCAGTGCTTCAACTCAGGCTACCCCTCCCAGGACCCTTTGTACCCCCCTGCCCAGCCCCCACAGTGGACTGGCCCACCACCCAACCAGCCACAGTACAACCCTGGTGCTCCTCCGATGGTAGGGATTTATACTCTACAATCTTAGAAAAAAGGGGTTCCAAAAGGGTTCTTTGGCTGTCCCCATACAAGAGTCCTTTTTGGTTTCAGGTAGAACCCTTTTGCATTCCATGTATAACCCTCTGTAGAAAGGGTTCTACCTGGAACCAAAAAGGATTATCCTATTAGGACAGTCAAAGAACCCTTCAAGGTTCTACATAGAAAAAAACATGTACTGTTCTATTCCACTCTGCTAGTCAACCCTATTCGATTCTATACAACTCTATAAATCAGCCCCTACTCCTCTTCCCCCTGTTCTACGATCTAACTGTGCCTGACCACTAACAGTAGAGTGGGCCACCTAAGCAGTACCCTGTGGCGCCGATGGTATATCTCTACTTAACCGTTGCATAGTGTCTTTTCTCACTCCACTTCCCTCTTTTCCTTTGTGGCTGTCATATTCCACTCTGGTTTTGATCCTTCTCATCTCAGAGTGTAGTTAGTGTGTGTGTGTGGAAGCTTGCGTAACTGTGTGTGTTTCAGGGGTATGCGCCGGTGATGTACAGTGCCCCCTCAGGGAAGGAGGAGATAAAGATGGAGAACATGTCTCCTGCTGATCCCCTCCTTGCCCATCCACCACCCCAGGTCAGTACTCACTCACTCTCTCATACACACACACACTCATACACACACCTTCTGACATTGTTCCTCCCTCCTCCCCCCCAGGTCCCCCCGCCCACCTCTGAAGCTCTGCACTCCGCAGACGGAGCCTTCCAGTTCAACATCGACACAGGAAAAAACGCCCCCACCAACTTCCTGTAGAACGCCTGTCATCGGTCCAATCAGGAGCGGCCTTAGTAATGTTGCCACGGCTCCCGAATACGGTTCAATGGCTTCCTTTGCTCATCTCCTTGACTGTGACCACTTCTATAAATGGGGAGAGATAGCAGAGGAAGCAGTATGTCGTAGATGTAACTGTGACCTAGACATTGCCCCTCAAATCACCTATCTATCCTTTTCTGGTGAGTGTTATACTGTTTTCTGACATTATACTGTTTTCTGACATAAGACGGTCCCCATACATTTATACATTTATACATTTAAAAATGCATATTTAGGTTACCCCCGTTAAACCATGGGGCCCGTTTGCGATTCAAACTAGGGAGGTGTTAAACAATGGAAGTGTTAATGAATTTCCCTGCAAAAAGACAGATCTATTCTCACAGATACCGTTTTTCTTTTTGGTTACAGGGTCTGTGAAAAAACAGGTTTCATTACTAGCTCTCTTTTTTTAAATGTACCCATGTTTTTTTTTTTTTTACTCCCTACACCTTTCACGTATACAAAAACGAAAGTAACCAAATTTAAAAGTTTTTTTTTTTTTTTTTTGTCTCTGTGTAAATGGGATATTAGTGAAGGAAAGGAGATCATTTAAAATGACTATTTCCTGTATAGCTGTGATGAAGTCAGTCAAAATGTCTGGGTGGGGGGGAAAACATGTCAAACTGAATCAGAGGCCATGATCCCCACCCTTCTCCAGAAGTGTGCACTGATCCACTCCCTCTAATGCATTTAAGCATTGGATTGGTGCAAAAAATTGTCTTGAGGGAGTTTCCACCATATTCCCAGTCCATTTATTTTTAGAAGGGGAGTGTACAAGAGAATTGGAATGTAGCCAGTGTGTAGCCCATAGAGAATGATATAGAGGCCTCTAGTGGCCAAAAGGCAGTATTGGCATGGGCAGCGCCATTGAGGGCTTCCACCAATTTAATGTATGGCATCTATCAAACACTGGTTGTGTTCCCCTGCGGAGACGCTGCATGCATCAACCAATGGTTGCGTGCCACGTCATTGGCTGTGCAGTCGTGCACAGTCGAACATGTGGTTAGCTGATACGTAAAATAGCTATCCAAGAGTTGTAAGATCTGGCATTCGTCAGCCATGTCTGAGGAGAGGAACACAACCGATAACTGCCTTTCAGGGTTCTACTGGAACCAAAAATAGGGACAGCCGAAGAACCTTTTTGGAAATGTTTTTTTTAAGTGTATCAGAACCCACATCACTCCTAATCATACATTCAGAAGGTGCTAGGACAACTCATCATCCACTCGGTAGACCAAGCAAAGCTCTCCGCCAGTCAGGTAGCCACTTCCTGTTGTGTATATTTAAAGTGTGTATGTGTGTGTATATCCTATCTATCTATATATGCAAATACGATCAGAAATGCCTTTACTTCCCAAAGTATAGCCATTTTTCATTATATGCATGGTGTATCATTTTAGTTCTACATATGAAACTGCTGTCATTTCAACAGGGTGGGCATGTAGCGTCAAATAACTTATTAATACACTGGGAGGGCGCTATTTTATTAAGATGTTATACATTGTCTGCATCCCCCTTAAAAGTAGTGTACTATAGGGTGCCATTTGCAACACATATCATCTTGGTTTAAAAGGCTCATTTTGGTATTTAAACATAAAATCCTATTCGTCTCTTAAATAATGAAGCACTCCTGAAGGTTTTACAGACAGTTTGAGCGGATCACTTTTGTTAAGTTGGTGGCCACCACCTTTCAAAGTGTGATCCCATTATGGGGATAAAAATGATCCCACTTGTGCCTACATGTCAACTGCATGAACTTTGCAAAAAAAAGGTCATGAAGTTTTGACTGCAAGTTTCTGCAGTTGCTCTTCACCAACTTCCTCCTGCAGCCATCACCTGCATTGTGGGAGGCTCTATTGTCAACCAATCACTAGGATGTTTTTGTTTGACCCACACGAACGTGACCAAAGACATAACTGAAACAGGAACCAACTTTGCCTTGATTTATGTATACAGTGGATATATACAAAATGAATGTGATACGAGTCTCTCATTGTTTGTACAATGTACACACGCATGATTTCAAATTATGATCATGTGATATGGGAGTTGGAGACATGATTATTTGAACGTTACAAATAAATACTTTTATAACAATGGCAACACTGCTATGTTCGTCTGAGATTTGGTACAAAACCACGTGCCCAAAATTTTGGCTGTCGCAGTTGCTCCTTCCCCGATTTCACTCCTCAAATTTCATCTAGTCGTTTGCTTAAGCCTTATCACGCAAACGCATCCAGTGCCTTCTTGTCCTGGGGTGTATTCATAAGTGCACAATGAAGCAAACAGTAACCTTTTGGGACAAATTCAGTTAGTCCCTACCCGTTTCAACCTATTTGCTTCCGTTGGGTACATTCATTAGGAACCTCTGGTCAGGTCAGGAGGTGAGAAATGTATTTTACATGATTATATTCAGGGAGAGGTCATTTCCAGACCATGTAACCAGAACAGTAAAAACTCCTGGCCCTAGTTGGTCAAGGGATAATCTCAATTGGAGAAGGGCAGATAAGAAGGCCTCTTGATTACGCTTAAACTTTTGGAGTTACTTTTAAAACGTTCTTCCCAAAACTGCTTTTCTCACCAACTGTCTCATCCCCCTACACCCAACACGCTTTAAAAGGAATGGACAGATCTCAAATGTAGGTAATAGGAAGTATGCATCCGTTTTGTTTTATTTGAGAACTTGTTTGTGTTGTATGCTGCCATAACTGGAAAGGCACGAGAATGAAAGGTGATCTGTGTAGACATGAAGAAAATATGATTTCCAATGCCATATCGTTAGACCTTATGGAATGTTTAGTGTTTCTATTCTGTGAATATCAAAAGCATTTATTGTAGAACAGTCTGTAGGACATGCATATGTCCACCTCAATAAACAAGACACAATACTCTGTCTGTTTCCTTTAAAACAAGCTAATCATATTTGCTGTCAATTCTGTTTCACACACAAATTAAGATCTTTATGAAAAAGGCAAAGTGCTTCATTATGCAAAACAATATTTTTTTTTAAACAAAACTTTATGTACAACGTCCTTGTTACGATCCTTGACCTAGGTTAATGTACAAAACAAGGCCTTTCAGTTCCCATCCATCCACCCCTCACTTGTCTTTCCTCCTCTCCATTTCTCTCACTCGTCTCTCTAGCACCCTCACTTGATCCTCCAGGTAGGTGTTGTCGCCACCGGTGCCAGAATGCCCGATACCCAATAGGACGCAGACGCTCACCAGGCCGGCCAATCGCAGCGCCGTAGTCTCCGTTCCAGCACTGCTGTCACTTAGGATTAGGCAAAACAGTCCTAAAACCACACCCAGTTTCAGTAGCCACAGGACCCGCCTCAGAGTGGACGCCACCAATCGGAAGGCCAGGGACAGCAGCCAGTAGCCAATGAGAGCCAGCAGAAGCCACTGACCGATATAGACCACAGCATCTGGGGTGATACTGTTAACAGGCATTTCAACTGGAGGAGAGAAAGAAATAGATACATGATATTAGTGCATTTTCTGGCCTAGCAATCTTAAAATGCTCCCTTTACTTGTCTCCATTCCAAGACTTGGCAAAATGTGGTTTTAGTATGTTGCTATGTAATTATTGTACCGGTAGTTATAGTCAAAGCCTAGTAGGTTACTGTTGGCAATGTGGAGAAAAAGGTTTCCCCGTCTGGCGCACACACCTAATCCAGGGCATGTCTGCCAGTGGGTAAAGGGCTCCCTTGGCAGGTCAGACTTTCATCCGGTTTTGTGTTGTGTGTCTACAGAGAACAGTTACAGTAAGTGACAATGTGAGTGTACCATTGCTCTGTATATGGGTTGTGTGTTGATGTTGCACGATGTGGGATCAATCAATAGAATGACTTATTTGAAATTATTATTTTTGTATTGACAACTGTCTGTTCCATTATTGAATAGTGCACCGGTTATCAGCCCTGGTCCCAGGGAGCCACTGGTTGTGCAGGTTTTTTGCTCCAGCCCCGCTCTAACACACACGATCCAACTAGTCAACTGCTCATCGAGACATTGATTTGGTGTGTTAGTGCTGGGCTGAAACAAAAGCCTGCACGTTTATTTAGCTCTCTGGGAACAGTGTTGGTGACTGACTAGAGTATTGCAATAGCTTTCTGGGCCTGTATTCCTAAAGTGGGAATAGGAGTGTTGATCTAACATCTGTTTTGCCTTTAATATTATAAGGAATGATCCCAGCTGTTTACCATCAACTCCTGCTGCCATCAGGAACTGGGCGAGGTACTTCATAACCACATTCACTCCACTGGCCGCTGCCTCAGCCAGATACTTGACGACCTGAAAGAAACACTGATAGGAGGGTCGAGAGAGTTGAGAGGGTTCTGTTTGAGGCAAACACATGGGTCACTAAATCCGGAACTAAAACAAGCGTGCATAAGGGTTCCCGTATATGGTCGACTTGTTACTACTTGCACCTACCTAATTCGAAAAAAGAACTGACATCATTAGACTAAGAATTTATGATTCGGACTACTGTTAAATCTAAACTTAGAGCCGGCTATTCTTTGTTCCTCACCTTCTGTGCATTTTCAACGGACCTTGCCCCGAGAAGGTGGACCAGGTAACCGTGCGCCTCCTCGGACAAATCCGTGAGCGTCTCCCGGAGGACTTGCATCATTCCCGGGGAATAGTTGAATGACTTCTCGAAGCGACTATTTTCTCCCGAACAAGAAACTACCACCCTGCTCAGCACACACACGACGAAACACACTTTCATTTTGTTCAGACGCCTTACGTAAAGTCAAACAATAAAGTAAAAAAAACATCCAACGTCTTTAAATTTAGTTGAATATGGTTTCACTGCAAAAAATATATGCTACAACAATCTAAACCGGCCACTTTACGGACAGGAACATATTGGCTACAATGTAGCCTATGTCTTACATATGGCAAGAAAAAAAAGTCAGTTTCTAACGGAAGTTTCCAGGATATAGTAAGTAGGCAGGCCAACTCAAAACGTACTGCAGTAGTTGCGTTGCCTTTCTTCTTCATCTTAAGTTTTATTGGCGAATCGCAATTAACTGACAAGCGCATACACCGCCACCTACTGTACTGGAGTGTGAAGACCTACCTATGCCACGATATTCTCTTAACCAACCCCGGATTTCTAATAAAATAACTCCGTACAAACCTCACTACTCCCATCACCCCCACCCCAAATACCACCCACTCCCGTCCAACCTCTGACCCTGTCAAACAACCTACACACATTCCACAAAATGGAATGTTCAACCGTTTCCTCTACCGTATAGCCATTACACATTCCAGTACCATGTTACCCTATCAATTTCAAAATATAAATTCGATCCCATATGCCCGAATCTCATCCTACACAACATAACCTCCTCCCTTCTGTTCTCATTATATGACACCATCTCCCGTACAGATTTCCTTGTACTATAAAAACGTCTTCCTTTACTACTTCCATCCCATTGTCTCTGCCAGCGATCTAACCCATTTTGTTTTCGAATTAATGTTTTAATTTCTCCTCTACCCAACTGCACCTGTATATCAACAATTGTACTTTTCACTGCTGTTTTTCAATTATATCTACTATATAATTTCAATAAACTCCTATATGAGTCGGAATTCAACTGAACTAAATTTCAGTACCATGTATTTGTAACCCCAACGAACTGCGTCATTATTTCTAACCATACATCCTCTCGTTTTGACTTTTCAGATCTTAAACTACACAGATCTGATGTAGTCCCGACGTATTACTAGTCTTCTTGGTTGCGCCTCCTCT
Source organism: Oncorhynchus mykiss (assembly GCF_013265735.2). Classification (NCBI taxonomy): domain Eukaryota; kingdom Metazoa; phylum Chordata; class Actinopteri; order Salmoniformes; family Salmonidae; genus Oncorhynchus; species Oncorhynchus mykiss. The sequence continues at coordinate 17,416,933 of NC_048583.1, read as the reverse complement.
ATCGGGTGGGTATAATTTGTGGAACGTTCCAAAAGGAATCAACAAACAACACATACAAAGTTGTATAGAGGCAGATTAAGATACCAAACAAAGTTTGGCAGTCGACAGCCCCAAATGTATTTTATTTTATACCAACCTTTATTTTCATACCCTCATCTCCCGTTGTCTATTTGTTCAACATTTTTTGTTTAATGTAGTAGCAATAGGCCTATATATCACACGCAAAATAACTAAAATAACTGTATGAACATACGTGAAATCAAAGTGCATTCCTTCAAGTGTTATCCCGCCCCGGTGAAAAGTAGTGTTTATTTAATTCCCTATGGACCTGGTCAAAAGTAGTGCACTAGGGTATAGGGTGCCATTTAGGACACATATCAAAGTCTTCTTCCTTTACTTGTTCCTCTAGGCTTGAGCTTTGCAGGTCAGGTAGGCCAGCTTGGTGGTGAGCTGCTCGGTGAAGACGGGGTGGAACGCCCTCGTGATCCTCAACATGTTGCCTTCACGGGCCTCGTCCACCAGAGTCTGGCCCCAGATATCTATCTCCTGGGTGGGAGGGGAGGAGAGAGAAGAGCAGGAGAGTGGACACGAGACGAGAGCTGAGGTAAGTGGGAGGAGTAAATCGAACTTGAAGGTGAATTAGGAAAAATGACATTCATTGCCATTGTCAGATTTAGTGGTGGTATGTTGAGGATGATGCTGAAACCCCAACTGTAGAGTAAAAACACTTAGGAGGTATAACGGTCCAGTTGCTACAGTGCTTGGGTGAAGTCTCAATGAAGATCTATTTTACCTCTCCTACCCCACCCTGAGATGAGCAGGGTCGCACTGTAGAAAAACGTTTCAAAACATTGTGCAAGGGAAAACGTAAACAAGTGTTTCTTATTGGACAAGTTCAGATAGTACCATTTCGGCCTGTTTGCTTCCGTTTAGTGCTTAGTGAGTAAATATGACACTGGTTTTTACCAGAGGGTGGCCCCAAACTGCCCACAGGACTTATTTTATTACATCAATTTGATGTTATTTTAATGGACAAAAATGTGCTTCTCTTTCAAAAACAAGAACATTTCTAAGTGACCCCAAACTTTTGAACGGTAGTGTATATTTATTTATAAAGAGCTTTTGATATTTGTCCCTCATAAATAAAATCAAATGCAGTAATGTAGTGAATAAGTAAATGTAAAGAGTGAGAAAGGAAAAATGGAGGATAGGAAGGGTGGATGAAAAAAGAGAGGGGTGGATTGTGTGTGGCTGTCCATGTGGGAGGGAGAGTATGCGATGGAATGGGAGAGGGAGCCAGAGAGGAACAAAACAATGAATTCATTTCTAGAATAATCTTCAGTCAGACTCCATCAAAGCAGTGAACGCTGCCGTTCCGGCTCAGCCACTCCACTTCCCTTTAACCCTACACCCAATATAGTGCAGTACTTTTGACCAGTAGTGCACTATATAGGGTGCCATTTGGGCCAAATCCCATGTCTCTGAGAGGAGAGACTGTGAGGGAACAGAACTGGAAGAGATGAGGATGGTCAGAAGTTCAGCATCTGGATGGAGACGAGAGAGTGGATTCTCGCTGGCCTAGTGCCTAGAAATGGAGGGAAAAAAAGCTTTGATTCGAAAGATACCAGGAAGTGTACTGTACATGGGAGCCAACCAAAATGAAGTCAACTGTTCCATATGGTTTCATTCAGTTCCATCCATTCCACAGGAGGTTCCATCTGGTTCCCAGAGCAGATACATAATCTGGTTACAGAAACACTTCCTGGAGAGTCTTAAGATGACATTTGATGACATTGCTGTCTAAACCTTCATGTTGTTCTATCATTCCTGCCCATGGGGTGTACTTGCACATCAAGCCGTCTCACGCTTCAGAAACAGGAGATAGGCTCCTGCCCTTATGGGCCGTTCTGGCTCGGACAAGGCTCACTTGTGTTCTAGAGAGAGACAACACTTTGTCCTGACTATCCAGAGAGAAGATGAGCGAGATGGAGGGAATTTCACAAATGCATTTTGAAGAACAGTATTTTTGATATAAATGATTTTATTTCAGTAAAAATATACAAAACAAATGAGTAATTTGGGGGAAATTTAAACCATTATTTATCACTGCATTGTAGTAAAACACTACATACTAAGGTCGGCCGTCATTGTAAATAATAATTTTGTATTGTACATTTAATAAAGGTTACATTTATTTATGTTTTTAAATACTATGGAATCACATCCATATCAATGCCACAGCTTCATGCTACACATTCAAAAACAATAACATAAAGCCACAATGGTAGAAACTTAAACAAACCATCTGTGGTGGACAAATCATGAATATCATAACAGGGGAATTGGTGGACATCTGTCTGCAGATGGGATTGGTCAGTTAAAGTCCTTCTGCAGGTGTTATTGGTCAGTTGAAGTCGGGAGCAGTGACCAGTATGGGAGTCGAGGGAACACCTTGATTGAGAGACTGGAAGAGAGAGAAAGAGGAGGAGGAAAGAAGAAAAATAGATGAACTACTGTGAAGGAACATTTTATTTTGACTTCAGGTGTCCCTGGTGGTAATTTCCACGGCACTACTCTATTGCCTGCCCTGTGGCATCCTCTGTGTATTTACACAATCTTGTAAATATTTTATTTGTATGGAAACAATCTCTCCAAAAATATGGGTCTTGCTTTTATCCCCTTCCATTTTGTTTGGATTCTGTCTTGAAATATTATTCCTCATTGCCAGAACTCTTGTTTTAAATATGGCAAGCATGTGTTGTGACTACAAACAATAAACATATATGAATATCATTTAGACTAAACATATCCGCAAATAAATCCAAGTAAACAAATGAAAATATCCATTCCCACCACACCCCATGAATAATATGATCACGGTAATTAAGCAATAATACCCCAGATAATAACGAATATTACAGTGCTGAACAAAATATTAAAGGGGAAGCGTTTTACAACTTGATGTTAGATGGTTCCTAGCCTGGAAAGTAGTCTATGGGCCAGGAGACACTGTAATCTGTAATCTACATGTGCTCTACACACATACATACACATTGTCATGTTGCTGTATTGTGGATTTTATATTGTACATTTGTAATAATAGAGTAATAATGTATTTTATGATTTCTTGTTTTATTTATGTTGTAGGCTGTTGTATTGTACTGTGATCTAATTATTTTTAACCCTGTTTGGACCCCAGGAAGAGTATCTGCTGAATGGGGATCCTAATAAATAATACATATGATGTACATGGTAATCTTGTAATCTACAACTGTAAATTGAATGAAATACTGAAATTCCCCTTTAAATGCATTTTCCCGTCTGTCTTACTGAGTATGGTCCGTAACGCCTCCTCTCCATGTACAGGATGTAAGAGAGCGTTGAGGAGATGGTGATCTGGATGATGGTGAAGAGAAGGAGGGACGACTTTACTCCATAACTGAACATCTGAGGTAATGAAAGGAGCGAGGGGGGGGGACAAAAGTAAATCTGTGAGCAAGTCATTTTGGAAGAACATTTTTCACACACAGATTGTAATATTGCATTGTGATAAAACAGATCATTTGAATTTGAGAGATTTATCATTTCAGATGAAATATAATTTCTCCATAAGTAATACTCATGATGCATTACAAACATGTTGGCGTAACAACATACAGTACCAGTCAAAAGTTTGGACACACCTACTCATTCAAGGGTTTTTCTTTATTTTGACTATTTTCTCCATTGTAGAATAATAGTGAAGACATCAAAACTATGAAATAACACATATGCAGTGGTGTAAAGTACTTAAGTAAAAATACATTTAAGTACTACTTATGTAGTTCTTTGGGGGTATTTGTACTTTACTTGACTATTTATATTTTTGACAACTATGACTTTAACTCCACTACATTCCTAAAGAAAATGATGTACTTTTTACTCCTTACATTTTCCCTGACACCCAAAAGCACTCGTTACATTTAGAATGTTTAGCAGGACAGGAAAATTGGCTAATTCACGCACTTATCAAGAAAACATCCCTAGTCATTCCTACTGCCTCTGATCTGGCAGACTCACTAAACACAAATGCTTTGTTTGTAAATTATGTCTGAGTGTTTAACTGTTGACCCTGGCTATCTGTAAATTTTAAAAAAACAGGACAATCGTGTTGTCTGGTTTGCTTAATATAAGACATTTTAAATGATTTTACTTTTGATACTTAAGTACATTTAAAACCAAATACTTTCAGACTTTTACTCAAGTAGTATTTTACAGGGTGACTTTTACTTTTACTTTTTTATGTATGACAATTGGGTACTTTTTCCACAACTGCACATATGGAATCATGTAGTAACCAAAAAAGTGTTAACTTCTCTAGGGTAGGGGGCAGCATTCGGAATGTTGGATGAAAAGCATGTCCAAATTAAACGGCCTGCTACTCGGGCCCAGAAAATATGATATGCATATAACTGGTAGATTTGGATAGAAAACACTCTAAAGTTGCCAAAACTACTAAAATAGTGTCTGAGTATAACAGAACTGATTTGGCAGGCGAAAACCTGAGAAAAATCCATTCAGGAAGTAGTTTTATTTTTGGTTTTGTAGTTTTCTATTCAATGCCATTACAGTATCCATTGATTTAGGACTCAAATTGCAGTTCCTATGCCTTCCACTAGATGTCAACAGTCTTTAGAAATGGTTTCAGGCTTGTATTCTGATAAATGAGGGAGTAAGACCAGTCTGAATGAATGGACCCTGACGTGTCACAGAGCTTTTTCATGCGCAATCCCGAGAGAGTGCCTTTCTTGTTTACTTTTTATATTGATGACGTTATTGTCCGGTTGAAATATTATAGATAATTTAGGCTAAAAACAACCTGAGGATTGAATATAAACATAATTTGACATGTTTCTATGAACTTTACGGATACAATTTTGATTTTTTTTGTCTGCCTGTTTTGACTGCGTTTGAGCCTGTGGATTACTGAAGAAAACATTTTTTTTAAATCTGACACTGTGGTTGGATTCACAAGAAGTTAATATTTAAACCTTTGTAAAATATGTTTTGTTTTCTGAATTTTTATAATGAGTATTTATGTATTTGAATTTGGCGCTCTGCAATCTCATTGGATGTTGGCCAGGTCACCCTAGAGAGGTTAAACAAATCTGTCATGGATGACCCCCGGTACTGCTACTCATTCTGTTCACCAGTTCCGGAGGTCTACCTCACCGGCTTTCTAGGCTTCACTGAACGGGACTCATTATCATCAACCCCGGACTGTCTTGTCTGATTAGACACCCCTGGTTCCCATTTCCCCTGATAAGTATGTTTTATATATGTGCCCTCTGTTCCCTCTGTCTTTGTCAGTTATTGTTCCCATATCCGTTGGTCATGTGAGTACCTATGAGTTGGTGCAGCTGTTGTGCGGCGTGCTTCATATTTTGTGTATTACGGGTATCGTCCCATGTCGTTCAACAAGGTTTACCCTCAGTCTTTTGATTGGGTAAAGCCCAGTGTTTTGTATACGTGTTTTGTTTTGGGTGTATTAAAAACCCTTATTGTGTATTCCTGCGCCTGTTTCCAAATCTTTTATACCAGCGTGACAGAATAACCAACCCCGAAATGGAGACAGCAGGAAAGGCCGAGCTGGCGACCATTGTAGGGACAGTACAGCACCACGAGGACTGTCACTCCAGACTCAGACTCGGTATCGCCATGGACAGTGTTCTGGCAACCATCCTGCACTTGGAGAGGAGTATGCAGTCCCTCCAGTCTCCAGCACCGATCCCGGTACCAGGTCCCACATCACGACCTACATCTGTTCCATCGGAGCCGGTCCGTGGAATACCCCTGTTCCTCCCGCAGTGCTTCAACGGCGCACCAGCAAGATGCAAGAGGTTCCTTCTACAATGTGACCTGTACCTCGCTCGCTACGCCGGAGCTGTTTCCAGAAGAGACAGGGTTGCCATCTCGCACTGACCGGACTGGCTCTGGACTGGGGTGCCGCGGTTCAGTGTTTGATCATCCTGTGGAGGGCCGAGAGGAGGGTGAGCGTTTTACTCCGACTACTCCAGGGATCTAGGACCACCTCGGAGTTCGCCCTGGAGTTCCGGACTATCGCAGCCTCCACCGGATGGAACAAGTTGGCTCTGGTTACCGTTTTCCGCAGCGGACTGCGGGAGGAGGTACAGCTGGAGTTAGCCTGCCGTGATGACAACCTGTCATTCAACCAGCTCATCAGCATGGTGATCCGGTTGGACAATCTCCTGCGGTCCAGAAGGAGACCTGCGCGGAATTCAGAGCCCATGGCTACCCCTGCTCCGTGGCCAGAGCCGATGGAGGTGAGCTCGGCACGTTTGCCCGAGGCAGAGCATAGGAGGAGGAGGAATCTGGGCCTCTGCTTCTATTGTGGAGAACAGGCTCATTTCTCCCCGACCTGCTCTCTATCCACTAGGAGGCGAGGAGGTGACAAGCCAGAAAATTCCTCTGCGACAACCCAGGTAGGAGGCAAGGTCGCTTCTCCTTGTCTGTCAAATCAACCAGTGTGTTTTCCCGTTAAATTTCCTGAGTACCCTAGCCTTTCACTCCCGTTAGCTCTGATTGATTCCGGAGCTGCTGGGAATCTCTTAGTTAGCGCACTGGCCACTGCATTACGCATTCCTTTAGTTCCCCTATAGTCACCCATTCCAGTTCGAGACAGGGCTCGTACCACACATTACTGTTCCTGTTTCTTTGCTGACCCATTTCACTCATTCAGAACAGATCACTTTCTTGATTATAGACACCCCCACGCACCCCATTGTTTTAGGTCTCCCCTGGTTGAGCTTTCATAACCCGGATATTTCCTGGTCCGAGAGGAGACTGCTGGGTTGGTCGCGGGAGGTGTTTTGCGGTGTCTGTCAACACCACTACGGTGGAAAGTCCAGACTGTGCTCCTCGAGTGGATTTACCGGAGGAGTACCAGGATCTGCACCGGGTTTTCTCAAAGACCCAGGCTACACACCTGCCTCCCCATCGCCCCTGGGACTGTGCCATTATCTGACGCAGCCCTCTAGAGAGGACGTCTATCCCCTCTCCTATGAGGAGACCGAGGCCAAGGAGACCTATGTACAGGAGTGTCTCCAGCAACGTTTTATCCACCCCTCTAATTCACCAGCATCCTCAAGCTTCTTTTTTGTCAAGAAGAAAGATTGGGGACTCATTCCAACCATCATCGAACAAATGCACGGGGCGCAGTACTTCACGAAGCAGGAGGAGCGTCTACAATCTAGTGCGCATTCGTGCAGGCGATGAATGGAAGACTGCTTTTTCCACGACCACGGGTCATTATCTCGTAATGCTCTTTGGCCTGTCTAATGCTACTTCAGTCTTCCAGGCCTTCATCAACGAAGTGTTTCGGGACATGCTGGGATGGGGCGTAGTGGTCTATGTAGATGACATTTTGGTCTATTCTGCTGACTGCGTTCAGCATGTCTCGTTAGTCAGGTCTGTGCTGAGAAGACTGTTGGAGCATGATCTATATGTTAAACAGGAGAAATGTTTGTTTTTCCAGCAGTCCATGTCCTTTTTGGGCTATCTCATCTCCACTGCGGGAGTGGAGATGGAGGAGCAACACGTCAGCGCAGTCAGGTCATGGCCTATCCCCAGTTCCGTGAAAGCAGTCCAGCGATTCCTGCGGTTTCGCCAACTGTTTCCGGAGGTTCATCCGGGGCTCCAGCACGGTGGTCGCGCCTCTTACCTCCCTGCTGAGAGGAGGTCCCCAGCGGCTTCGTTGGACGGCGGAAGCGGAGAGGGCGTTCGAGATGCTGAAGGCACGTTTCACCACTGCTCCCGTGTTGGCACATCCCGACCACTACAGATGATAGTGCGAACGACCCAGTACATCACTGGGGCCAAGCTTCCTGCCATCCAGGACCTCTATAGCAGGCCCTAAAAACTGTCAAAGACTCCAGCCACCCTAGTCATAGACTGTTCTCTCTGCTACCACACGGCAAGCGGTACCGGAGCGCCAAGTCTAGGTCCAAGAGGCTTCTAAACAGCTTCTACCCCCAAGCCATAAGACTGCTGAACATCTAGTCAAATGGCTACCCAAACTATTTGCATAGCTGAGCCTGTGGTTTGTGGGGCTGTTTAAAGTCCTGAGGAGGGGTAATAAGGTAACGTACCATTTTTTCGTACCAACCTTTCACGTGTCTCTCCTCAGGCCAGTGGTGCCTTGTCCCCTTGCTGAGGCTGGACCCAGTGACGCCCCGCCTCCTCCTCTGGACTTCGAGGGAGGTCCGGCGTACTCGGTACTGGATTCGAGGTGTCGGGAGGGGCATCTCCAGTACCTCATCGACTGGGCCCAGAGGAGCGGTGCTGGGTTCCTGCGGTGGACAATCCTGGATGCTTCACTGTCCAGGGATTTTCAACGTCGGCGCCCAGACCGCCCCGCCCTGTGCCCCTGTGGTCGTCCCAGAGGCCGGTGTCGTCCTGAGGCCTGTGTTGTGCAGCGCGCCAGGGGGGTGTACTGTCATGGATCCTCCCGGTATTGCTGCTCATTCTGTTCACCAGTTCCGGAGGTCTACGTCGCCGGCTTTCCAGTTCAGTGAAGAACGGGATTCATTATCATCAACCCAGGACTGTCTTGTCTGATTACAAACACACCTGGTTCCCATTTCCCCTGATTAGTATGTTATATATGTGCCCTCTGTTCCCTCTGTCTTTGTCGGTTAATGTTCCCATGTCCGTTGGTCGTGTGAGTACCTGTGCGTTGGTGCAGCTGTTATGCTACGTGCTTTATATATTGTGTATTGTGTATTATCAGACAATGTCATTCAACGAGGTTTACCCTCACTCTTTTGTTTGGGTACAGTCCAGTGTTTTATATAAGTGTTTGTTTTGGGCGTATTAAAAAAACATATTGTGTATTCCTGAGCCTGTCTCCAAATCCGTTATACCAGTGTGACAAAATCTAAATATATTTTATATTCTAGATTCTTCAAAGTAGCCACACTTTGCCTTTATGACAGCTTTACACTCTCAACCAGCTTCATGAGAAATGCTTTTCCAACAGTCTTGAAGGCGTTCCCACATATGCCGAGCACTTGTTGGCTGCTTTTCCTTCACTCTGCGGTCAAACTCATCCCAAACCATCTCAATTGGGTTGAGGTTGTGTGATTGTGGGGTCCAAGTCATCTGATGCAGCACTCCATCACTCTCCTTCTTGGTCAAATATCCCTTACACAGCCTGGAGGTGTGTGTTGGGTCATTGTCCTGTTGAAAAACAAATGATAGTCCCACTAAGCGCAAACCAGATGGGATGGCGTATCGCTGCAGAATGCTGCGTTAGCCTTAATGGTTAAGTGTGCCTTGAATTCTAAATAAATCACTGACAATGTCTCCCGCAAAGCACCCCCACACCATCACTCCTCCTCCTCCATGCTTCATGGTGGGAACCACACATGTGGAGATCATCTGTTCACCTACTCTGCGTCTCACAAAGACACGACACTTAGAACCAAAAATCTCAAATTTGGACTAATCAGACCAAAGGACAGATTTCAACCGGTATAATGTCCATTGCTCGTGTTTCTTGGCCCAAGCAAGTCTCTTCTTATTATTGGTGTCCTTTAATAGTGGTTTCTTTGCAGCAATTCGAATCAAATCAAATTGTATTGGTCACATACACGTGTTTAGCAGATGTTATTGTGAGTGTAGCGAAATTGTGTTTCTTGCTCTGACAGTGCAGTAATATCTAACAATGTCACAACATATACCCAATACACACAAATCTAAGTAAAGGACTGGAATTATGAATATATAAATATATGGACGAGCAATGTCAGAGCGGCATTGACTAAGATACAGTACATACAGTGCCTTGCGAAAGTATTCGGCCCCCTTGAACTTTGCGACCTCTTGCCACATTTCAAGCTTCAAACATAAAGATATAAAACTGTATTTTTTTGTGAAGAATCAACAACAAGTGGGACACAATCATGAAGTGGAACAACATTTATTGGATATTTCAAACTTTTTTAACAAATCAAAAACTGAAAAATTGGGCATGCAAAATTATTCAGCCCCCTTAAGTTAATACTTTGTAGCGCCACCTTTTGCTGCGATTACAGCTGTAAGTGGCTTGGGGTATGTCTCTATCAGTTTTGCACATTGAGAGACTGAAATGTTTTCCCATTCCTCCTTGCAAAACAGCTCGAGCTCAGTGAGGTTGGATGGAGAGCATTTGTGAACAGCAGTTTTCAGTTCTTTCCACAGATTCTCGATTGGATTCAGGTCTGGACTTTGACTTGGCCATTCTAACACCTGGATATGTTTATTTTTGAACCATTCCATTGTAGATTTTGCTTTATGTTTTGGATCATTGTCTTGTTGGAAGACAAATCTCCGTCCCAGTCTCAGGTCTTTTGCAGACTCCATCAGGTTTTCTTCCAGAATGGTCCTGTATTTGGCTCCATCCATCTTCCCATCAATTTTAACCATCTTCCCTGTCCCAAACCATGATGCTGCCACCACCATGTTTGACAGTGGGGATGGTGTGTTCAAGGTGATGAGCTGTGTTGCTTTTACGCCAAACATAACGTTTTGCATTGTTGCCAAAAAGTTCAATTTTGGTTTCATCTGACCAGAGCACCTTCTTCCACATGTTTGGTGTGTCTCCCAGGTGGCTTGTGGCAAACTTTAAACAACACTTTTTATGGATATCTTTAAGAAATGGCTTTCTTCTTGCCACTCTTCCATAAAGGCCAGATTTGTGCAATATACGACTGATTGTTGTCCTATGGACAGAGTCTCCCACCTCAGCTGTAGATCTCTGCAGTTCATCCAGAGTGATCATGGGCCTCTTGGCTGCATCTCTGATCAGTCTTCTCCTTGTATGAGCTGAAAGTTTAGAGGGACGGCCAGGTTTTGGTAGATTTGCAGTGGTCTGATACTCCTTCCATTTCAATATTATCGCTTGCACAGTGCTCCTTGGGATGTTTAAAGCTTGGGAAATCTTTTTGTATCCAAATCCGGCTTTAAACTTCTTCACAAAAGTATCTCGGACCTGCCTGGTGTGTTCCTTGTTCTTCATGATGCTCTCTGCGCTTTTAACGGACCTCTGAGACTATCACAGTGCAGGTGCATTTATACGGAGACTTGATTACACACAGGTGGATTGTATTTATCATCATTAGTCATTTAGGTCAACATTGGATCATTCAGAGATCCTCACTGAACTTCTGGAGAGAGTTTGCTGCACTGAAAGTAAAGGGGCTGAATAATTTTGCACGCCCAATTTTTCAGTTTTTGATTTGTTCAAAAAGTTTGAAATATCCAATAAATGTCGTTCCACTTCATGATTGTGTCCCACTTGTTGTTGATTCTTCACAAAAAAATACAGTTTTATATCTTTGTTTGAAGCCTGAAATGTGGCAAAAGGTCGCAAAGTTCAAGGGGGCCGAATACTTTCGCAAGGCACTGTACATATGAGATGAGTAATGCAAAACATGTAAACATTAAAGTGACTAGTGTTCTATTTATTAAAGTGGCCAGTGATTCCAAGTCTATTTAGATAGGCAGCAGCCTCTAATGTGCTAGTGATGGCTATTTAACAGTCTGATGGCCTTGAGATAGAAGCTGTTTTTCAGTCTTTTGGTCCCAGCTTTGATGCACGTGTACTGACCTCGCCTTCTGTATGATAGTGGGGTGAACAGGTAGTGGCTCGGGTGGTTGCTATCCTTGATTATCTTTTTGGCCTTTGCCGTACCAGGCGGTGATACAGTCCAACGGGATGCTCGTAATTGTGCATCTGTAAAAGTTTGTGAGGGTTTTATGTGCCAAGACACATTTCTTCAGCCTCCTGAGTTTGAAGAGGCGCTGTTGCACTTTCTTCACCACACTGTCTATGTGGGTGGACCATTTCAGTTTGTCAGTGATGTTGTACTTTCCACCTTCTCCACTGCGGTCCCGTCAATGTGGATGGGGGGGTATACTCCCTCTGCTGTTTCCTGAAGTCCATGATCATCTCCTTTGTTTTGTTGACATTGATTGAGAGGTTTTTTTCCTGGTACCACACTCCCAGAGCTCTCACTTCCTCCCTGTAGGCTGTCGTTGTTGGTAATCAAGACTACTATTGTTGTGTCGTCTGCAAACTTGATGATTGAGTTGGACGCGTGCATAGCCATGCAGTCATGGGTGAACAGGGAGTACAGGAGGGGGCTGAGCACACACCCTTGTGGGGCCCCAGTGTTGAGGATCTGCAAAGTGGAGGTGTTGTTTCCTGCCCTCACCACCTGGGGGCAGCCCGTCAGGAAGTCCAGGACCCAGTTGCACAGGGCGGGGTTCAGACCCAGGGCCTCGAACTTAATGATGATGAGCTTGCAGGGTACTATGGTGTTGAATGCTGAGCTATAGTCAATGAACAGCATTCTTACGTAGGTATTCCTCTTGTCCAGATGGGATAGGGCAGTGTGCAATGCAATGGTGATTGCATCGTCTTTGGATCTATTGGGGTGGTAAACAAATTGAAGTGGGTCTAGGGTGACAGATAAGGTAGAGGTGATATGATAATTGACTAGTCTCTCAAAGCACTTCTTGATGAAAGGAGTCAGTGCTAAAGGGCAATAGTCATTTAGTTCAGTTACCTTTGCTTTCTTGGGTACAGGAACAATGGGGGCCATTCTTGAAGCATGTGGGTACAGCAGACTGGGATAGGGAGAGATTGAAAATGTCCGTAAACATGCTCTGAGGACGCGGCTAGGGATGTCGTCTGGGCCGGCAGCCTTGCGAGGGTTAACACGCTTAAAGACGTTGGTGTCAGCAAAGTGGCTGGTTTTCCTTTTGTAGTCTGTGATTGTCTGTAGACCCTGCCACATCTTGTGTCTGAGCCGTTGAATATGAACTCCACTTTGTCTCTATACTGATGTTTTGCCTGTTTGATTGCTTTGCTGAGGGAATAACTACACTGTTTGTATTCTGCCATATTCCCAGTTACCTTGCGGTGGTTCGTACTTTCAGTTTTGCGCGAATGCTACCATCTATCCAGGTTTCTGGTCCATGTTATTATTGGAGGCTACCCGGGAACATATCTCAGTCCGCGTGATCAAAACAATCTTGAAGCGTGGATTCCGATTGTTCAGACCAGTGTTGAATAGTCCTTAGCACGGGTAGCAGTGGTCGAGTGTTTTAGCAGCGTGAGTACTACAGTCAATGTGTTGATAGAACTTCAGCAGCCTTTCCTCTAATTTACTTTGTTAAAATCTCCAGCTACAATAAATGCGGCCTCGGGATATGTGGTTTCCAGTTTGCATAAAGTCCAGTGAAGTTATTTGAGGGCCATCGTAGTATCGGCTTGAGGGGGGATATACACGGCTGTGACTTTGACCGAAGAGAATTCTCTTGGGGGATAATACGGTCGGCATTTGCTTGTGAGGTATTCTAGGTCGGGTGAACAAAAGGACTTCCTGTATGTTATCAAGTTCCCACCATGAGTCATTAATCATGAAACATACACCCCTGCACTTCTTCTTCCCAGAGAGATATTTATTCCTGTCTGCGCAATGAACTGAGAACCCAACTGGCTGGACGTACTCAGACAGTTTATCCCGAGAGAGCCATGTTTTGTGAAACAGAGTATGTTACCATCCCTGATGTCTCTCTGGAAAGAAATCCTCACCCTAAGCTTGTCAACTTTATTATCCAGAGACTGAACATTAGCGAGTAATATACTCGGAAGCGGTGGGTGGTGTGCGTGCCTAGTCAATGAACAGCATTCGGCTAATAATGTAAGAAATAATAAATAAAAAAATTATAATACTGCAGAGTTTCCTAAGAGCTAGAAGCACGGCAGCCCTCTATGTCGGCACCATTTTCACAGAGTGAAGGCCTGATTCACGCAGTCTCCTCTGAACAGTTGATGTTGAGATGTGTCTGTTACTTGATCTCTGTGACGCATTTATTTTGGCTGCAATCTGAGGTGCATTTAACTTTAATGAGCTTATCCTTTGCAGCAGAGGTAACTCTGGGTCTTCCTTTCCTGTGGCGGTCCTCATGAGAGCAGGTTTCATCACAGCACTTGATGGTTTTTGCGACTGCACTTGAAGTAACTTTCAAAAGTTCTTTAAGTTTTCCGGATTGACTGACCTTCATGTCTTAAAGATGGACTATCATTTCTCTTTGCTTATTTGAGCTGTTCTTGTCATGTACTTGGTCTTTTACCAAATAGGGCTATCTTCTTGTATACCAACCCTACCTTGTCACAACACAACTGATTGGCTCAAATGCATTAAGAAGTTTAATGAACTTTTAACAAAGAACACCTGTTAATTTAAATGCATTCCAGGTGACTACCTCATTAAGTTGGTTGAGAGAATGCTAAGAGTGTGCAAAGCTGTCATTAAGGCAAAGGGTGGCTACTTTGAAGAATCTCAAATATAAAATAGATTTAGATTTGTTTAACACTTTTTTGGTTACTACATGATTCCATATGTGTAATTTCATAGTTTTGATGTCTTCACTATTATTCTGCAATGTGGCAACACACACACACACACACACACATACACACACACACACACACACACACACACACACACACACACACACATTCACACACACACATACACACACATACACACAGACCAATGATATAAGAGGTACTCACAGTGGCATAGTGCTGGTGGTCACATTCATACACCTGTATGTAGTGTGTTGTGGGCGCCAGGGGGTGGTTACACGGTGTCTCTGGATTGTTGTGGAGATCGATGAAGTAGAAGATGAGGGCCAGGAGAGAAACCAAAATGGCCACCAGTGTCACCACCATACACACACCCAGCTGGAGGGAGGGAGGGAGAGAAAAAGAGAGCGAGATGGAGGAAGAGATAGGGGTGGGAGTCAGGGGCCAGACCTCATTGATCATCATGTACATTTTTATAACATTGTGTGTGTGTGTGTGTGATAAAGTGAAAATCTGAGGCCAGCACCCGACCCACAAATAAATAAATAAATGTGCTGTAGGCTAGAGTCAGAGATGGAATTTTTTTGTGCCTAATTTAGATATGTTTCTGCTTATAATTTTGGTAGGCTATTTGGGAGTCAACTTGTCTATAATTGGATACATGCAGCTTGTCTTCTGTCATTATATGTAAACTAAATAAACCCTTGCTCACCAGAATCAGTTTGACCGGTTGTAAGGAAATTGAAAGCTGTGAATATGACCCAACATGTTTCTGATAAGATTTCATATTTATGTTTTATTTCAGCTTTTGTAGTTGAAATACTATCAGCTTTAATGACACTGATAGATCGCTGCTCTACAGACGGTCCCTAACTGTGCATTCACATTCTCTCAAGATTCTGAAATCAGTCAAAATGTACATTTGGTGTATCATTTTACTGAAGAACTGCTTAATTCAGCAGGAGTTAATATTTAAGACTATGTGAGAGGTTATAAACCTACAGTTAGTGTCCAGATTTCACTTTCTATTAAACCGATCTGAACAGTAGGCCACGTCACCAAATCTTTCCCAAACATGACTTTTCTGGCCCTCCCTTCTCTGTATTTTCAACTCTCTATTATGCAGCTTTTCTTTTTTCATTTTTTTTTAAACTCCGGTATTTGTCCTTTTTGCCTCGGTGGTGGTTCGATGTGTGTTCCCAAAAAACGTTTGGCGTGTAGGCTTTTTGGCGCGCGTAAAGTTAGGCCTTTAAAGTTTAGGCTTTTGCAACTAATGCCAAAAACATAAAAGAAAAACCTCAATGTAGTCCATAGACCTAGATATAAATTGCGCAACAATAATACATTTATAGATTTGTTTATGTATTATTTTCTCTTTATTCAACCCAACTGCCACCTACCTGCCCCTTCATTTGCATAATATTTCATAACTCTAAACGAATGATTTATATATAAACACTAGATGACAGGGGGCGCTGTTTTGAAGACACAGTGCCTCCATCTTGGCACTCCAACATCGTGGTAAAAAAATATTTCTGGAAGCTGTAGAAATGCATTTATAAATGTCTACTTTAGTTTTGGCCATGTCTATTCTATTACAGACACCTTAATGCAGACATTTAAATGATACTTATTGTTATTGTTAATCTAACTGCAGTTTCCATTTTACAGTAGCTATTACAGCGAAAAAATACCATGCTATTGTTTGAGGATAGTACACAACAACAAAATGCATTTGTCATGGCAACTGGTTTGATACATTCACCTCTGAAGGTAAATCATGTACTTACATTCAGTAATCTTGCTCTGATTTGGATTACTGAGGGTCCCAGAGATAACATGTAGAGTAGTTTTGTTTGATAAAATCAATTTTCATATTCAAATGTAGGAACTGAGTTCTACAGTTTGACCCCCCCTGCTGTCTCGGGCTCCACACCCACCCCGTCCAGCCATCTAGATGTGTGAAGGTTAGTGTCTTTTCTGTAGGGAAGCTAATGATCCATCATGTATGACATTCCTGTGAGTGTGTAAACGTAAATTTTTTATTACCATAGCTTTTTTTGTATGCTCTCTATAGTTATGTAAGGTGATGTTAGGCTCCCATGTGGCACAGCGGTCTAAGGCATTGCATCTCAGTGCTAGAGGTGTCATTACAGTCCCTGGTTCGATTCTGGGCTGTATCACACCCGGAAGTGATCGGGAGTCCCATAGGGCAGCGCACAATTGGCCCAGCGTCGTCCGGGTTAGGGGAGGGTTTGGCCGGGGTACGTGGTCATGGTAAAATAAGAATTTGTTCTTAAATGACTTGCCCAGTTAAAGTTTGAATGTACTTGAACATTTATAAATTAACCAATTCTGCACATTTGATCAAACTTCTGGCAGACTTGATACAAAATATTGTGTAGTGATATAATTCTTCACTGGATCAGTCTGAAACTTTGCACACACACTGATCATTGTCTGGCCTTTTAATTGCATTTCTAAAATGATGGTATATTTGGGATGTTTTTTTATTTCTATTATATTTATTCAGATCTAATGTAATTCTCCTTCATTAATTTCCCATTTCCACAAACTTCAGTGTTTCCTTTCAAATGGTATCAAGAATATGTATATCCTTGCTTCAGGTCCTGAGCTACAGGCAGTTGAAAAAAGGTTCCGATCCTTAAGAGGTTTTAAACAAAAACCCTACAAAAACGCCATTCATTTCCCCCATAGGCTTTGTCCAATGAACCAGGGCAGAGTTAGTGCCAACAAAAAGACGCCATTACTATTTCTCTCTATGGAGGACTGCTTTTCTGAGAAGGCCGACATGGCCGACCGGTGGCTTCAAAGCCTCTCATTGGCCAATAAATAGCATCGGTGATCCAGAGTTTATCTACTTCATTGCCCTAAACCTGGACACCCCGCGGATTTAACCGTGGGGATTGCGTGTTATGAGTCACCCAGCGCATCACTAGTGTGAGTGTGTGTACGCATGCCGTGTGGTGGTATTCATACTCACCAATTTCATACTGCTGTGTTTCTCCATCACCACGGCAACGACTCCTGCTGCTATGTACTAGACACACCAGACATAAACAACTCCCAATTGTCAATCAAATATCATAACCAATGGTTAAAAGAATGAGTGGATTATCTGATAAAACAATAACGAAATTGGATGGCAACACTTTAAAAAAATCCTGGTAATCGCAATAACACTTTTGATAGAATAACTTATGGAACCACCCCAAAACGTAATTCACTATCATCCAAAAATCACTCAGTACAGAGAGTGAGTATGAGTGAAGGTTAGGTTACTAGGTTACCGATAGGCCGCTCCACCAGGGCACCCCAAAGGTCACGACCTCTGTGAATTCAGTGGAGAGGAGGGGGAGGGAGTAGGACATCACCATCACACCAATCATTACTTGGGACACCTGACACACAGATAGATAGATATATGTAGATAGACGAACATACACAATCACACACACACAGACTGATGCAAGCATGCACACACAGGCCGGTTACCACTTTGTGGGAACTGCTGATGTAAAAAGGGTTTTATGATTGACTTATTGACACAAACGCATTAAGTTCCAGGCGTTCACCACAAACCAATGTCTGACAGTCTGACATCTTTATAGAGACAGTAAATATAATGAGTCATGTACAAATACATATTTGATTCAAACAATGTGAGAGAAAAAAAAACAGGACACTAAATGCACAGGGCTGAACACAACATGCAATGATATCCTCCCCTATTGTAGCATCTCCATCTATAAAAAAGCTACATAGTCGTTAACATCTGACGCTCACCCCCAATGCCTTCTGCTCGCCTTTCTCGAGCAGAGCCCGTCTGTCGGTCAGTTTATCTGCGTTGATGTCCGTCGTCACGCTCACTGACATCCTAGCGCTCTGGAGCCCTTTGGCACTGGGAGTCAAGGGAAATGACAATACTCCATTTCTGTTCAATTGTTAGGCTATTAAAGAGATTGACTTGACCAATATTTGTCATTAATGAAAATAATCACTCCTAAAAAAACAACCTAAACAACCTAACTTTATTTAAATGATGGTTGACTAGACAACAAAAGTCAAACCTCCAGGGCGGACCGTTATACAATCTAAAAGCCCATTAGGATAATCGACGCATCTTACCTTTTTCTTTCAGATACAAAATCAGTTTAGTGTGCCTAATTCCACAAACACAATTTCTTGTTGCCTACTTCACGAATGATTCAAATAGATTTAGCAACATAGCCAGTCCGAGACCGTTCCTTCAACTTTTTGTGTCTCCGCCCGTTCTTGGCACGAACGCAACCGGAGTAGGATTAGTTTACTTTCACTGGTGCAAAGCCTCCACCCCTAGCCCACTGTCACCCCCTCGTCTTGCGAGACAGTGATACAATAGTCAATCTAAACATTCGTAGCAACCGTTTTTTTTTGTGACAGCCTGGACCTACACGGTAATTTTGCAACAAAAAAAAGGACCGTGTGTATCCAACAGGGGCTGTTTTCATCAAGGTAAATAATTTTTTTAAATAGCTGATGAATTTACATAAATGGTGGATGAAGTTACGCTGTTCTTCAGGGGGTATCGACAGAATATGTCAGTTTAGCCATATTGATGTGTAGGCAACATAGCAAGGTTATTGAGAAATAAGCAAGGTAAATAGGCGTTATACATTTGTTCTTAACTGACTTGTATCTTTAAATAAAGGTTTAATAAAATGTAGGCAACTTAAATAAATAAAAGAAGCCAATCTTTCTATTATGCCCCCCCCCCCCCCCCCCCCCCCCCCCATTAATTTGGCCTTGAACCTCATGTTATGTCAATACACTTCAGACCAGTCGGCTGGACCGTGTTAATGTACCGTAGTTCATTGCTATTTCCCCTGTTTTGCTTTCTTTCCTCTCCCCTCTCCTCTTATTTCGTTTGCTTGGCCTAAACAAGCAAACAAGCAAACCTTTCCCCACTTCGAATACAGTAGAGCGCAGAAAGCGTTCTACGCTCTAGAATAATGTTTGGTGTCGCTGGTCTGGAAATGAAATGTTACCATGCCCCATATCTCGATTTCATAGTAATACATCTCCCTCCCCGCCCCTTCCCTCCCCAAGCGCACATCTGTTTTTCATCCAGATGCATCATTCCACTATATCCAATGGGGACTAGGCCTACTCTGACATGTGGTTTTCACCCTCTCTCGGACTCTCTCTCCCAACTCCCTCCCTCCCGGCCTCTTTCCCTCTCTCCTTCCCGCCATCCCTCTCCTTCCCTAGCTCTTCTTTTCTCTCTCCTTCTCTCTCTCCCCGTCTCAATCTCTCTGGCTCTGGCTCTCTCTTCCAGTCATTCACACCACTCATTAATTACCACAATACAAAATCATTGCTAGGTCAAATGCACCTCGCTCCTCTTTCAGTTTCAGCTCAACATAAACATGCACATGCTTAAAGGGATACTTCGGGATTTTGGCAAACACTCTGGTGAAGTAGATAAATGTATGGTCCAAACAGTTAAAAGACACACCCAATCCCCTCTGCCCTCAAATTAAGTGGACACTTCCGATGACGTATCATGACGTCTGACGAGTATACACTTGTGGGGCAAGGGGGCGAGGGAGGAAGGAAATACAAATTGTTGTATTATTAATTAATATGATTGGTTTGTTTAGGATTCCTGGCAATGTAAATAGTTTGTATGTATGCTTGTTTGCATGTGACTATTCCTATTTTGTTTGTTGATATTTGTTAATAAAAAAATACATTTAAAAATGAGGGAGGAAGGAATGATTTTTAAATGGACCACCCTTGACCGGAAATTCGTCACTTTTTTTAATCCAGTGTTCCCAACTTAGCGACTTTGTCACTATATTTAGCGAGTATTAAGTCCCCTCTAGCGACACATTTTCAAAAAATGGACTAGTGACTTTTTCTGGTGTTATTGGAGACTTTTGGAGACTCTGACATGAAAGCACGTATCGTTCTTACTCTTCTCAACGAGCAGTGGGTGCTGCCATGGGCCCCACCCCATCCCAAAGCACTCACAGGCGGCCCAGTCCTCACACAGCAGTCCCTCCCAGCTGCAGTCAGAGCAGGAGATGTTCACCCCTCCAGACTGCAAATTAATTGCGCATGCGGGAAGCCGCCGCTGGCTTACATTCAGTGCGGGAAGTAAATGTAAAATGTTCTTTGTCTAAAATAAATCACTGCATTTGACTCACACAGCCTCAGTCACTTACTCACCTTGTCCACTGTGTGTGTGCCTCTCTGTGACATAAGCTAAACATCTAGCTGGCAAGATATTCATGTCTCAGTCTAAACTGTACACTCAAAAATACAGAAAGGAGTGGGAATCAAACCCTGAATTCAAAGTCTGGTTGAAGCCGTTTATTGGAGATGATACACGGGCATACTGCCTGTATTGAAGGCTGATTTCTACACCAAACTTAGTGAAGTAAAAAAACACATGGCAACTCAAAAACATACTCAAAAGGCAGAGCCTTATAACAGTTCCCACCCAAAACAAGCTGCCATTTATGGTTAAAAAAATTGACTCTGCAATAAAGGCTGAGGCCAACATGGCATTAGCTATCTCTGAACACTGTTCCATGCTGGCATGTGATCACATTGGAGAAGCATGTGGAGCTGCTTTCTCAGACTCCACTGCTACTACCCACTTCAAAATGCACAGGACAAAGTGCACAGAAATGATTAATGGTGTTCTAGCACCATACTTTCTGAAAAAGTTGGTCGCAGATGTGGGTGACCAGCGTTTCAGCCTCCTCCTCGATGAGTCCACGGATGTAAGTGTTTCTATGTACCTGGGGGTTGTGATATGGTACTTTAGTGACACCAAGCAGACAACTGTATCAACATTTCTGGGGCTTGTTGAGTTGGAGGGAGGAGATGCCAAATCTATAGCCCGTGCTGTTGTGGCTTTTCTCGAGAAGTGTTGAAAAAAGTATGTATGTCTATATAGGTATGTGTATGTATATATGTGTATATGTATGCATGTGTGTATGGATATATATATTTACCCCAAAAATATATGGGGGATTGGAAATGATGCAGACAATTACAAAACATACATGTATTATGTAACATGAAGTCCTATGAGTGTCATCTGATGAAGATTGTCAAAGGTTAGTGATTAATTTCATCTATATTTCTGCTTTTTCTGACTCCTCTCTTTGGCTGGAAAAATGTCTGTTCTTTTGTGACTTGGCTCTGACACAACATAATCGTTTGGTTTGCTTTCGCTGTAAAGCCTTTTTGAAATCGGACACTGGTGGGATTAACAAGAAGTGTATCTTTAAAATGATGTTTGAGGAATTTTAATTATGGGATTTCTGTTGTTTTGAATTTGGCGCCCTGCACTTACACTGGCTGTTGTCATATCGATCCCGTTAGTGGGATCTCAGCCCAAAGAGGTTTTAACCTGAATTAGGGCCAGACTAGTTATCCATCATTTTCTCACATTGACAATTTTTTCTATTGTCTGTTTTTGGTCCATTTAGATTGTTAATGTAGATTGTGTAATAAAAAATAAAATAAAAAAATAAGTAACTCCGCCAGAGTGTCTCTTTGGGTCACTTTTGCAGGTCCCAAGCCCGGATAATGGAGGAGGGTTGGAATTGTGACATAAAAAAAACAAGAATCGACAGAAGAAAGTTCCTTTGTAGTTCTAAACATATTTTGTGTTTTTTACTCACTTTTTGTCTCTCCCACAAAGTTATTCCTCTCTCCTACAGCGTCCATC
Organism: Oncorhynchus mykiss; assembly: GCF_013265735.2. Classification (NCBI taxonomy): domain Eukaryota; kingdom Metazoa; phylum Chordata; class Actinopteri; order Salmoniformes; family Salmonidae; genus Oncorhynchus; species Oncorhynchus mykiss. The sequence continues at coordinate 17,394,764 of NC_048583.1, read as the reverse complement.
ACAATTACATGCACATGGCCAATTATGCAAATTAGGCGATGACGTCATTTAGCGACTTCTAGTGACTTTTAGGACACCGGTAGCTTGGGGGCACTTCATATGTGCTACCGTCAATCATGTTTACTTACATTAAATATATAATTATTAATATACGCCTACTGTATGAAAGCTAGCAAACTAATTAGCTAACTAACGTTAGCCTGCCTAGCTGGAACTTCTGAAGAAGGAAAATGTTTCTATAATTTCTATAATTTCCAAAAGATAACCAAACAAAAACATATTTACTTTTTACGAGAGGTGTTTGTGCCGTCATGTGCATTAGTAGCACAATTTCTAATTTATTTGCATTCGTTTTTTACTTACACTTGTATGTTGACTTCTTCATTGATGTTGTTTTTAAGTGTTCACTGACTTTTTTTAGCGGATGTACAATTGTCGCAAATTGAATTATGGTGAGTTTCAGGCCCCGGAGTGAACATAGTTGTACACTCGCAAACTCGACTAAAAACTAGGGCTGATGGGCTTACGTTGCAAACTTCCCTTGCTCGGCTATTCCCTTGCTTGGCTAATCGTTTGGACCACCCTCCAAGATGGCGACGGGGATTTCCCCAAGGGCATAAGGTGAGGGTAGGTGGATGAGGGTGTGTCTTTCTTATGAGTTTGAACTGCCGGCAAAGGTACTCATTGCCAAAATCCATAAGTATCCATTTAATAAGCAGAGTTCATATATCACGCTGGAAAGCATAGAACACTGCGTTCCAGTGCCTGCGATTACATTTTGTGTTTGTATTGGTTACATTTTGTGGTTGATTCTGATAGGCATGTCTCCTCTCCTCTCTCCTTTCTCTTCCTCTCATTTCTCTTTCCTCTCCTTTCTCCTGGACCAAACTCTTTCATTCAGGATGATGTCATCCACTGAGTCAGGAACAGATGTTCCTAAACTACATCGCCTTTTCATCATGTTTGACCCAGAGGTTGTAGCGGTAAGATAATTGAATGAGTAATGGGCAATGATTACTAAACACTCATACATAGAGATAGCCAATACATCTACCAGACTGCTCTCTCCCTCCTTGTTGTACCGTTCAATTGTCTTAAGAGTGGAATTTCTATATCTATCGTGTCACCATGCATCAGACATCACTTGATCCATGGAGTACACACGTGCTCACTCCCCGTCATGAACTTAAAAGCATTGGACTGGTGAAAGCAAGGGCTAGAAGGCCCGGTTGTCCTCATCATACATTTTGCACTAGTAATTTCTTATGATAAAGACTGAATGGAACTGGGAGAAGGCTAGAATCGGACCACAGAGCTTATTTTTGTAATCGTCCCAGTTCCTTTAGATGCAGTTCTCTCTTTTCTCCACCAGGTGATGTCGATACTCCTGGGTCTATTCCAGGTGCTGTTGGCTGTGCCTCTGTACTACATAGACATTGGTTTACCCAAACTACAACTCACGCTCCCTTTATTTATTGGCTTCCTGGTAAGATCCTAATTTGATAAAGTCATAAGTATCTTTGTTTGTTTTATTTCTCTCTATACTTTTTTCTCCTTACCATAACATCCCTACCCTAATTGGAGTAAACTAATGGACAACGACAATATGTTTACTGCTACTTACAGCTATCTTGCTCACATCTACGGTACCTATAGTTAAGAAATTATACATATATTCCTAATTTATTCAAGTGCTGGATTCTCACCCGCAGCGGCCAATCCACCACTCACTCTGATCTTAACTCCAACCCTCCAATATCCACAGATTTACCCATGTTTCCCAGTATAATGCTATTTCCTTTTGCAATACATCCCTCCATTTTGCTATGATGTCTTACGAGGGTCCTGAACCTAACTATTTCTAACATTTCTACCGATATTGCCCTAAAAATAAATACTTTACTCGAGTATAATGATATTTCCCATTGACTGCATGTTTTTTCAGATCCCCTAACAATAAATGTTTTGTTGTTTTGTCTCTGAACTACAGCACTTTGGATTAGAAGTGACACAATGACGATGATGTTAAATTGGAGACTGTCAGCTTTCATTTGAAGGGTGTCTTCATTCATATCGAGTGAACCGTTTAGAAGTTACAGCACTATTTGTACATAGTACCCCCATTTAGGGGACCAAAAGTATTGGGACAAATTCACTTACAGTACCTATCAAAAGTTTGGACACACCTACTCATTCCAGGGCTTTTCTTTATTTTTACTATTTTATACATCAAAACTATGAAATAACACATATGGAATCATGTAGTCACCAAAAAAGTGTAAAACAAATAACAAATGGAATCTCCAAAAAAGAGTAAAACAAATCAAAATGTAATGTAATGTTGCTGCTACTGTCTCTTATGACCGAAAATAACTTATGGACATCAGAACAGCAATTACTCACCTCAAACTGGACAAAGAGTTTTTCTTTAACAAGTCCGACGCAAAAGATATACTGCTTTCTCGGAAACGGGCCAAAATCCCTGTCATTTGCATGAAGAAAAGACAGAGAAAAGGCGGCAGGGCGAGTGAGTAAACCCCCACTACCATCTGCTCTATTGGCCAACGTGCAATCATTGGAAAACAAAATGGATGATATACGATCAAGGTTATCCTACCAACGGGACATTAAAAACTGTAATATCTTTCACCGAGTCGTGGCTAAACGACGACATGGATAATATAGAGCTGGCAGGGATTTTCCATGCGTCGGCAGGGCAGAGAAGCTACGTCCGGTAAGATGGGGGGCGGGGGTGTGTGTCTATTTGTCAAAAACAGCTGGTGCGAAATGTCTAATATTAAAGTGGTCTCAAGGTATTACTGACCTGAGGTAGAGTACCTTATGATAAGCTGTAGACCACACTATCTACCAAGAGAGTTCTCATCTATATTATTCGTGGTCATCTATTTACCACCACAAACCAATGCTGGCACTAAGACTGCACTCAACCAGCTGTATAAGGCCATAAGCAAACAAGAAAATGCTAACCCAGAAGCGGCGCTCCAAGTGGCCGGGGACTTGAATGCAGGCAAACTTAAATCCGTTTTACCTCATTTCTACCAGCATGTCACATGTGCAACCAGAGGAAAAAAAGACCACCTTTACTCCACACACAGAGACGCATACAAAGCTCTCCCTCGCCCTCCATTTGGCAAATCTGACCATAATTATATCCTCCTGATTCCTGCTTGCAAGCAAAAACTAAAGCAGGAAGTACCAGTGACGAGCTCAATACGGAAGTGTTCAGATGACGTAGATGCTACGCTACAGGACTGTTTATCTAGCACAGACTCATCCAATGGCATCGAGGAGTACACCACCTCAGTCATTGGCTTCGTCAATAAGTGCATCAACGGCGTTGTCCCCACAGTAACTGTATGTACATATCCCACCCAGAAGCCATGGATTACATGCAACATCCGCATCGAGCTAAAGGTTAGAGCTGCCGCTTTCAAGGAGCGCGCCCTCAGACAAACCATCAAACAGGCAAAGCGTCAATACAGGATTAAGATTGAATCCTACTACACCGGCTCCGACACTCGTCGGATGTAGCAGGGCTTGAAAACTATTACAGACTACAAAGGGATACCCAGCCGCGAGCTGCCCATTGACGCGAGCCTACCAGACTATCTAAATGCCTTTTATGCTCGCTTCGAGGCAAGCAGCACTGAAGCATGCAGGAGAGTACCAGCTGTTCCGGACGTGTGATAACACTCTGTAGCCGTAGTGAGCAAGAGCTTTAAACAGGTCAACTTTCACGGATTACCAGGACGTGTACTCAAAGCATGAGTACATTTTCAACCTCTACCTGAGCGTGTCTGTAATACCTACATGTTTCAAGCAGACCACCATAGTCCCTGTGCCCAAGGAAGCAAAGGTAACCTGCCTAAATTATTAGCGCCCTGTAGCACTCACTTCGTTAGCAATGAAGTGCTTTGCAATGCTGGTCATGGCTCACATCAACAGCATCATCCCGGATACCCTAGACCCACTCCAATTCGCATAACGCCCCAATAGATTCACAGATGACGCAATCTCAATCGCACTCCCCACTGCTCTTTCCCACCTGGACAAAAGGAACACCTATGTGAGAATGCTGTTCATTGACTACAGCTCAAAGTTCAACACCATAGTGCACACAAAGCTCATCACTAAGCTAAGAACCCTGGGACTAAACACTCACTCTACAACTGGATCCTGGACTTTCTGACAGGCCGCCCCCAGGTGGTAATGGTAGGCAACAACACGTCTGCCACGCTGATCCTCAGCACTGGGGCCCCTCAGCGTTGCATGCTTAGTCCCTTCCTGTACTCCCTGTTCACCCCCGACTGCGTGGCCGAACATGACTCCAACACCATCATTATGTTTGCTGACGACACAACAGTGGTAGGCCTGATTACTGACAACGATGAGACAGCCTATAGGGAGGAGGTCAGAGACCTGGCAGTGTGGTGCTAGGACAACAACCTCTCCCTCAACGTGAGCAAGACAAAGGAGATGATCATGTACTACAGGAAAAGGCGGGCTGAACAGGCCCCCATTAACATCAACGGGGGCTGTAGTGGGGCGGGTTGAGAGTTTCAAGTTTCTTGGTGTCCACATCACCAGCGAACTATCATGGTCCTAACACACCAAGACAGTCGTGAAGAAGGCATGACCTCACCTTTTCCCCCTCAGGAGACTGAAAAGAATTGGCATGGGTCCCCAGATCCTCAAAAACTTATACAGCTGCACCATCGAGAGCATAACCGCCTGGTATGGCAACTGCTCGGCATACGGCCCAGTACATCACTGGGGCCAAAGCTTCCTGCCATCCAGGATGATACTAGGTGGTATCAGAGGAAAGCCCCAAAAATAGTCAAAGACTCCAGCCACCCTAGTCATAGACTGCTCTTTCTGCTACCGCATGGCAAGCGGTACCGTAGCACCATGTCTAGGACCAAAAGGCTCATTAACAGCTTCTACCCCCAAGCAATAAAAGACTCCTGAACAATTAATCAATTGCCACCCAGACTATTTACATGGATCCCCCCCCATCTCATTTTACACTGCTGCTACTTGCTGTTTATTATCTATGCATAGTCACTTGACCCCTACCTACATGCACAAATTAGCTCGACTAACCTGCACGTCTGCACATTGACTCGGTACCGTTACCCACCTACTTTTTATGAATTTTTACTTTCGTTTATTTGGTAATTATTTTCTTAACTCTTTCTTTAACTGCATTGTTGGTTAAGGGCTTGTAAGTAAGCATTTCATGGTAAGGTCTATATACCTGTTGTATTCGGCGCATCTGACATATTTGATTTGATTTACACTCTTGGCATTATCTCAACCATCTTCATGAGAAAGGCTTTTCCAACAGTCTTGAGGAGTTCCCACATAGCTGAGCACTTGCTGGCTGCTTTTCCTTCACTCTGTGGTCCAACTCATCCTAAACCATCTCACTTAGGTTAGAGTCGGGTGATTGTGGAGGCCAGGTCATCTGATGCAGCACTCCATCACTCTCTTTCTTGGTCAAATAGCCCTTACACAGCCTGGAGGAGTGTTTTGTGTCATTGTCCTGTTGAAAAACAAATGATAGTCCCACAAAGTGCAAACCCGATGGGATGGCGTATCACTGCAGAATGCTGTGGTAGCCATGCTGGTTAAGTGTACCTTTATATAGTGTCACCAGCAAAGCACTCCCACACCTTCACACATTCTCCTCCTCCATGCTTCACAGTGGGAACCACACATATGGAGGTGGAGATCATCCGTTCACCCACTCTGCTTCTCACAATGACACAGTGGTTGAACCAAATATCTCACATTTGGACTCATCAGACCAAAGGACAGATTTCCACCGGTCTAATGTCCATTGCTCGTGTTTCTTGGCCCAAGCAAGTCTCTTCTTATTATTGGTGTCCTTTAGTAGTGGTTTCTTTGCAGCAATTCGACCATGAAGGCCTGATTTAGGCAGTCTCCTCTGAACAGTTGATGTTGAGATGATTCTGTTACTTGAACTCTGTGAAGCATTTATTATGGCTACAATTTCTGTGGCTTGTAACTCTAATGAACTTATCCTCTGCAGCAGAGGTAACTCTGGGTATTCCTTTCCTGTGGCGGTCCTCATGAGAGCCAGTTTCATCACAGCACTTGATGGTTTTTGCGACTGCACTTGAAAAGATGAAAAGTTATTAATAAACAAATTAGGCACATTTGGGCAGTCTTGATACAACATTTTTGTCACGACTCCCGCCGAAGGTGGCTCCCCTGCCTGTTCGGGCGGCGCTCGGCTGTCGTCGTCGCCGGTCTACTAGCCGCCACCGATCCCTTTTCCCTTTTCTGTTGGTTTAGTCTTATTAGTTGCACCTGTTTCTTTTGTGTTTCTTGATTCCTGGCCTATTTAAGCCTGTTAGGCCCGCTTAGGTTTGTGCGGGATTATTTTGTGTTCGCTGTCGGTTGTGGATGTATTTTGTTCTCCGTATCATTTTGCCCTGTGTGTTTGGGCTGGTCAGTGTTTCTGCAGCCTGTGTTTGGCGTGACCGTTTTTGTGCCGGAGAAATAAATAATCTATTATTGAACCCTCTGCTCTCTGCACCTGACTCCTACCTTCCACTCCTAGTAACTCGTGACAATTTTGAACAGAACTGCAATGGTTCATTGGATCAGTCTAAAAACTTTGCACATACACTGCTGCCATCTAGTGGCCAAACTCGCACCTGTGCTGGAATAATACATGATGTCCTTTCTCTTGCATTTCAAAGATGATGGTGCAAAAAAAATGTTTTATAATCTTTTACCAGATCTAATGTGTTATATTCTCCTACATTCCTTTCACATTTCCACAAACGTCAAAGTGTTTCCTTTCAAATGGTACCAAGAATATGCATATCTTTGCTTCAGCACCTGAGCTACAGGCAGTTAAAGTTGGGTATGTCATTTTAGGCGAAAATTGAAAAAAAGTGTCCGATCCTTAATGGATTGTCATTTCTCTTTGCTTATTTGAGCTGTTCTTGCCATAATATGGACTTGGTATTTTACCAAGTAGGGCTATCTTCTGTATACCAACCCTACCCTGTCACAACACAACTGATTGGCTCAAGCTCGTTAAAAAGGAAACAAATTTCACAAATTCCCTTTTTTGAAATCCATTCCAGGTGACTACATCATGAAACTGGTTGAGAGAATGGCAAGAATGGACAAAGCTGTCATCAAGGCAAAAGGTGGCAACTTTGAAGAATCTCAAATATAAAATATATTTTGATTTGTTTAACACTTTTTTTTGTTACTACATGATTCCATATGTGTTATTTCATAGTTTTGATGTCTTCACTATTATTCTACAATGTAGAAAATAGCAAAAATAAAGAAAAACCCTTGAATGAGTGGTTGTGTCCAAACTTTTGAATGGTACTGTATATGTATTAAAGTAGTAGAAAGTATTTAGTCCAATTATTCATAGCATGCAATGACTACATCAAGCTTGTGACTCTACAAATTTGTTATATATATTCGCTGTTTGTTTTGGTTCTGTTTCAGATTTTTTGTGCTCAATAGAAATTAATGGTTCATAATGTAGAGTTGGAAGTCGGAAGTTCACATACACCTTTTCACATACTCCAATTCATGACATTTAATCAGAGTAAAAAAAAAGGTCTTAGGTCAGTTAGGATCACCACTTTCACTTTTAAGAATGTGAAATGTCAGAATAATAGTAGAGAGAATGATTTATTTCAGCTTTTATTTCTTTCATCACATTCCCAGTGGGTCAGAAGTTTACATACACTCAATTAGTATTTGGTAGCATTGCCTTTAAATTGTTTAACTTGGGTCAAATGTTTCGGGTAGCCTTCCACAAGCTTCCAAAAATAAGTTGGGTGAATTTTGGCCCATTCCTCCTGACAGAGCTGGTGTAACTGAGTCAGGTTTGTAGGCCTCCTTGCTCGCACACGTTTTTTCAGTTCTGCCCACAAATTTTCTATAGGATTGAGGTCAGGGCTTTGTGATGGCCACTCCAATACCTTGACTTTGTTGTCCTTAAGCCATTTTGCCACAAATTTGGAAGTATGCTTGGGGTCATTGTCCATTTGGAAGACCCATTTGCGACCAAGCTTTAACTTCCTGACTGATGTCTTGAGATGTTGCTTCAATATATCCACCAAATTTTCCTCCCTCATGAAGCCATCTATTTTGTGAAGTGCACAAGACCTTCCTGCAGCAAATCACCCCCACATCATGATGCTACCCCCATGCTTCACAGTTGGGATGGTGTTCTTCGGCTTGCAAGCCTCCCCCTTTTTCCTCCAAACATAACGATGGTCATTATGGCCAAACAGTTCTATTTTTGTTTAATCAGACTAGAGGACATTCCTCCAAAAAGTACAATCTTTGTCCTCATGTGCAGTTGCAAACCGTAGTCTGGCTTTTTTATGGCGGTTATGGCAGTGGCTTCTTCCTTGTTGAGTGGCCTTTCAGGTTATGTCGATTTAGGACTCGTTTTACTGTGGATATAGATATTTTTGAACCTGTTTCCTCCAGCATCTTCACAAGGTCCTTTGCTGTTATTCTGGGATTGATTTGCACTTTTCGCACCAAAGTATGTTCATCTCTAGGAGGCAGAACACGTCCACTTCCTAAGCGGTATGACGACTGTGGGGTCCCATGGTGTTTTTACTTGCATACTATTGTTTTTACAGATGAAGGTGGTACCTTCAGGCATTTGGAAATGTCTCCCAAGGATGAACCAGACTTGTGGAGGTTTACATTTTTTTGTGAGGTCTTGGCTGATTTCTTTTTATTTTCCCACGATGTCAAGCAAAGAGGCACTGAGTTTGAAGGTAGGCCTTGAAATACATCCACAGGTATACCTACAATTGACTCAAATGATGTCAATTAGCCTATCAGAAGCTTCTAAAGCCATGACATCATTTTCTGGAATATTCCAAACTGTTTAAAGGCACAGTCAACTTAGTGTATGTAAACTTCTGACCCACTGGAATTGTAACTTTCTCACTCATCATTATTCACGATTTATTCAGGATTATCCATAATCATGGTAGCATCCACATTAATTCAGAAGTGTTTAGAAACATATTCTATTGTTATTTACAATAGAAGTGACTCCAAAATGGCACAATGGTGTTCACCATTCAATGGCCATAATAAATAGGTATGGTGACAGAGGGCAACCTTGTTTTATGCCCCTTGACAATTCAAAGTTCTCAGAGGAGTAACTGTTATTTATTATTTCACATAAAGGATTGTTGTTCATGACTTTTACCCATCTTATGAGAGAGTTCAAAAATCCAGGGACTATATAAAATGCTTTCTCAAAATCTGCCATGAAAATTATACCTGGTTTCCCTCATTCTCATAGTTTTCCTTTATTTATAGTAGTTGTCTTATGTTGTTTCCAATATATCTTCCTTTTAACAATCCCGTCTGATCGTGATGAACAATGTCCGGTAGGACCTTTTTTATTTTATCAGAAATACATTTTGCCAATATTTTTGCATCACAACATTGAAGGGTCACCATGTATTTGATATATTTGATACCATTCTACCAATTCCGCTCCAGCCATTACCACGAGCCTGTCCTCCCCAATTAAGGTGCCAAGCTTCATGTGGCTTCTGTTTATTTTATGCATAGGCTATATGTGATTTAGTGTACATCATTGGATGGTTTGGTTTTCTTTTTTCACATCTGGAGCAATTGAAACAACATATGTTGTTTATACTTTCTTTTAAAGTTTGTGATGGCAGGGTCGTTCGCCTTCGCCTGTGAGAAGTCTCCCAGCAGACAGCTAGTAAGTCATTACAACAGTCACATGTTGCATTGCATACACTGCTCTAACCAGGTGTAATAGATTCCATTATTTAAATGTCCACCTGGGTCGACCTGTAAAGCAACTCACATGTTAGGCTGAACATGTTGCCCATAGGCTACTGTGCAATGTGTATACCCTGTTACGTGCATGAGAAGATACATTCATTATATAGCAACATTTGCGGTCCTATACCTTTTTTCTCTTAGGAACAATAAAGTTTATCGTATTTCATGTTTGGGGCCAGGAGATTTTCCTGTCTCTGCTTACTCTTTCTTCCATGTTGTGTCTTCCTCCCCAGCTGACAGGCTGTGCCTACACTAACGTGGCCAGCCTGGTGGCGAGCCTACTGGCTCTGTGTTCGTACAGCGTCTCCCTACACTCCGTCCAGGGCTCTGCTGCACCCTGCACTCTGCCAAGCATCGACCTGTACACATGGGCTGCACAAAAGTGCCCAGGAGAGTACCTAGAGGTAAGGAATGATTTGTGGGTGGTTCATAAGCGTGTGTGTGTGTGTGCGGTGTGTGTGTGGACAGTTTGTCTTGTTTGCCACTATGCTATTTTAGTGCCCTGTATTGTGTGTGGCACTGTGTTTTTTGTTGTTGTTGTTTATCCTTCCTTGTGCTTTTCTCTGTCCCAGGAGTTCTTCAGGAGTATCATAGTCCTACTCATCGTTTATGACTTGGGTGCTCTTACCCTCCACTCTCTCCTCTCTTTCTCCGCACTCAAGGGACTCGGAGTGAGACTGTGCCGAATGATCAATTAATCAATTATTCAAACTGATTAACCAATGGATGCTAGTTGAAAAACCTGTTTTAGAAAAATAATGATCTGTTTAATAAAAAATTTCTCAGTGACCACATTTCTTTTAACTTGTTTAAGTTCAAGTTTGTTTATTTCATGGGTTTGTTTGTTCCTTTCGATCTTTACAGGCTTACAATGTTTTGAGAAACCTAATAAAATAATTTGTATAAACTCCGTGGACTGATGCTTATTTAGATTGAGGGTTGTGTGTTCAGTGTAAGGTCACTGCTGGCTTTTTATAATAACCTATAAATATCAGTAAAATGGTTTAGAATAAGCTTGATCCCCTCTGTCGAAGATGCTTGGACCTTCTTTTTTGAATATTTCAGTGGTATTGTCCCCATAAAGAAAATTATAATTAAAAACAGGTTCAGCCCCTGGTTCGACCGTGATCTTGTAGAGTTACTCCACCTCAAGAATTGCATTTGGCTAAAGACTCGGAACACGCATACTCAGGCTGACTGGCTCTCGTTCAGGCAAATGAAAAATGAATGCACTCAGGCTATCCGGAAGGCCAAAGTTAGTTACTTTAAGGAGTAGTTCTCGCTCTGTGGGTCTAACCCCAAGAAGTTCTGGAAAACGGTTAAAGACCTGGAGAATAAACTCTCCTCACAGCTGCCCATGTCCCTTAAAGTTCATGATGTGACTGTTACTGACAAGAAGCACATGGCTGAGCTCTTTAATCACCACTTCATTAAGTCAGGATTCCTATTTGACTCAGCCATGCCTCCTTGCCCAGCCAACATTTCCTCATCTTCCACCCCTTCTGATGTGACTATCCCCGATGCTTCTCAATCTTTTCCCCCTGCCCGGCTACAAAGTTTCTCTATGCAGGAGTCACTGAGTCCGAGGTGCTAAAGGAGCTCCTGAAACTTGACCCCAAAAAACATCTGGGTTCAGATGGTTTAGACCCTTTCTTCTTTAAGGTTGCTGCCCCTATCATCTCCAAGTCTATCTCAGACCTTTTTAACCTGTCTCTCCTTTCTGGGGATGTTCCCATTGCTTGGAAGGCAGCTACGGTTCACCCTTTATTTAAAGGGGAGATCAAGCTGATCCTAACTGTTTTAGGCCTATTTATATTTTGCCCTGTTTATCAAAAGTGTTGGAAAAACTTGTCAATAATCAACTGACTGGCTTTCTTGATGTCTATAGTATTCTCTCTGGTATGCAATTGGGTTTCCTCTCAGGTTATGGATGTGTCACTGCAACCTTAAAGGTCCGCAATGGTGTCACCATTGCCCTTGATTCTAAGCAATGTTGTGCTGCTATTTTTATTGACTTGGCCAAAGCTTTTGATACGGTAGACCATTCCATTCATGTAGGCCGGCTAAGGAGTATTGGTGTCTCTGATGGGGTCTTTGGCCTGGTTTGCTAACTACTTTACTCAAAGAGTGCAATGTACAGTATAAAGTCAGAAAAGCTGCTGTCTCAGCCACTGCCTGTCACCAAGAGATTACCTCAAGGCTCAATCCTAGGCCCCACGCTCTTCTCAATTTACATCAACAACATAGCTTAGACAGTAAAAAGCTCTCTCATACATTTATATGCAGATGATACAATCTTATACTCAGCTGGCCCCTTCCGGATTTTGTGTTAAACACTCTACAACAAAGCTTTCTTAGTGTCCAACAAGCTTTGTCTACCGTTAACCTTGTTCTGAACACCTCCAAAACAAAGGTAATGTGGTTTGGTAAGAAGAATGCCCCTCTCCCCACAGGTGTTATTACTATCTCTGAGGGTTTAGAGCTTGAGGTAGTCACCTCATACAAGTACTTAGGAGTATGGCTAGATGGTACACTGTCCTTCTCTCAGCACATATCAAAGCTGCAACCTAAAGTTAAATGTAGACTTGGTTTCCTCTATCATAGTCGTTCCTCTTTCACCTCAGCTGCCAAAATAACCCTGATTCAGATGACCATCCTACCCATGCTAGATTACAGAGACATAATTTATAGAACGACATGTAAGGGTGCTCTCGAGCGGCTGTATGTTCTTAACCATTCGGCCATACCTTAAATTCTAAACTGTCATGGTCAAAACATAGATTCAATGGTGGCAAAGATGGGGAGAGGTCTAGCCGTACTAAAGAGATGCTCTGCTTTTTTGACACCATACTCCAAAAAGCAAGTTCTGCAGGCTCTAGTTTTATCTAATCTTGATTATTGTTCAGTCGTGTGGTCCAGTGCTGCAAGGAAAGACCTAGTTAAGCTGCAGCTGGCCCAGAACAGAGGGGCACGTGTTGCTCTTAATTGTAATCAGAGGGCTGATATAAACACTATGCGTGCCAGACTCTCTTGGCTAAGAGTTGAAGAGAGACTGACTGCATCACTTATTTTTATAAGAAACATTAATGTGTTGAAAATCCCAAATTGTTTGCAAAGTTAACTTACACACAGCTCTGACACACACACTTATCCCACCAGACATGCCACCAGGGGTCTTTTCGTAGTCCCCAAATCCAGAACAAATTCAAGACAATGTATACTATTATATAGAGCCCTTATTGCATGGAACTTCCTTCCATCTCATATTGCTCAAATAAACATCAAACCTGGTTTCAAAAAACAGATAAAGCAACACCTCGTGGTACAACGCCTCTCCCCTATTTGACCTAGATCGTTTGTGTGTATGCATTGATATGTAGGCTGCGTGTGCCTTTTTAAAAATGTATGTAGTTCTGTCCTTGAGCTGTTCTTGTCTATTGATGTTCTGTATTATGTAATTCTGTATTATGTTTCATGTTTTGTGTGGACCCCAGGAAGAGTATCTGCTGCTTTTGCAACAGCTAATGGGGATCCTAATGAAATACCTAATATACCGAATACCATCAGATTTGCCATTGCTCCTTATAGGGCACATCACTGCACTCTATACTCCTCTTTAAACTGGTCATCTCTGTATACCCATTGCAAGACCCAATGGTTGATGCTTATTTATAAAACCCTCTTAGGCCTCACTCCCGACTGTCTGTGATATCTACTGCAGCCCTCATCCTCCACATACAACACCCGTTCTGTCAGTCACATTCTGTTAAAGGTCCCCCAAAGCACAGACATCCCAGGGTCGTTCGTCTTTTCAGTTCGCTGCAGCTAGCGACTGGAACGAGCTGCAACAAACACTCAAACTTCATCTCAACCTCTTCATTCAAAGACTCAATCATGGACACTCTTACTGACAGTTGTGGCTGCTTTGTGTGATGTATTGTTGTCTCTACTTTACTGCCCTTCGTGCTGTTGTCTGTGCCCAATAATGTTTGTACCATGTTTTGTGCTGCTACCATGTTGTGTTAAAACCATGTCGTTGTCATGTTGTGTTGCCACCATGCTGTGGTCATGTGTTGCTGCCTTGCTATGTTGTTGTCTTAGGTCTCTCTTTATGTAGTGTTGTCTCTCTTGTCGTAATGTGTGTTTTGTCCTATATTTATACACTGCTCAAAAAAATAAAAGGGAACACTAAAATAACACATCCTAGATCTGAATGAATGACATATTCTTATTAAATACTTTTTTCTTTACATAGTTGAATGTGCTAACAACAAAATCACACTAAAATTATCAATGGAAATCAACTTTATCAACCCATGGAGGTCTGGATTTGGAGTCACACTCAAAATTAAAGTGGAAAACCACACTACAGGCTGATCCAACTTTGATGTAATGTCCTTAAAACAAGTCAAAATGAGGCTCAGTAGTGTGTGTGGCCTCCACGTGCCTGTATGACCTACAATGCCTGGGCATGCTCCTGATGAGGTGGCGGATGGTCTCCTGAGGGATCTCCTCCCAGACCTGGACTAAAGCATCCGCCAACTCCTGGACAGTCTGTGGTGCAACGTGGCGTTGGTGGATGGAGTGAGACATGATGTCCCAGATGTGCTCAATTGGATTCAGGTCTGGGGAACGGGCGGGCCAGTCCATAGCATCAATGCCTTCCTCTTGCAGGAACTGCTGACACACTCCAGCCACATGAGGTCTAACATTGTCTTGCATTAGGAGGAACCCAGGGCCAACCACACCAGCATATGGTCTCACAAGGGGTCTGAGGATCTCATCTCGGTACCTAATGGCAGTCAGGCTACCTCTGGCGAGCGAGCACATGGAGGGCTGTGCGGCCCCCCAAAGAAATGCCACCCCACACCATGACTGACCCACCGCCAAACCGGTCATGCTGGAGGATGTTGCAGGCAGCAGAACGTTCTCCACGGCGTCTCCAGACTCTTTCACGTCTGTCACATGTGCTCAGTGTGAACCTGCTTTCATCTGTGAAGAGCACAGGGCGCCAGTGGCGAATTTGCCAATCTTGGTGTTCTCTGGGAAATGCCAAACGTCCTGCACGGTGTTGGGCTGTAAGCACAACCCCCACCTGTGGACGTCGGGCCCTCTTACCACCCCCATGGAGTCTGTTTCTGACCGTTTGAGCAGACACATGCACATTTGTGGCCTGCTGGAGGTCATTTTGCAGGGCTCTGGCAGTGCTCCTCCTGCTCCTTCTTACACAAAGGCGGAGGTAGCGGTCCTGCTGCTGGGTTGTTGCCCTCCTACGGCCTCCTCCACGTCTCCTGATGTACTGGCCTGTCTCCTGGTAGCGCCTCCATGCTCTGGACACTACGCTGACAGACACAGCAAACCTTCTTGCCACAGCTCGCATTGATGTGCCATCCTGGATGAGCTGCACTACCTGAGCCACTTGTGTGGGTTGTAGACTCCGTCTCATGCTACCACTAGAGTGAAAGCACCGCCAGCATTCAAAAGTGACCAAAACATCAGCCAGGAAGCATAGGAACTGAGAAGTGGTCTGTGGT
Organism: Oncorhynchus mykiss; assembly: GCF_013265735.2. Classification (NCBI taxonomy): domain Eukaryota; kingdom Metazoa; phylum Chordata; class Actinopteri; order Salmoniformes; family Salmonidae; genus Oncorhynchus; species Oncorhynchus mykiss. The sequence goes on along the minus strand of NC_048583.1, from coordinate 17,379,348 downwards.
CACCACCTGCAGAACCACTCCTTTGTTGGGGGTGTCTTACTAATTGCCTATAATTTTCACCTGTTGTCTATTCCATTTGCACAACAGCATGTGAAATGTATTGTCAATCAGTGTTGCTTCCTAAGTGGACAGTTTGATTTCACAGAAGTGTGATTGACTTGGAGTTACATTGTGTTGTTTAAGTGTTCCCTTTATTTTTTTGAGCATTGTATATTTAAAAAATATATTTTTTAAATTCCCAGCCCCGGTCCCTGCAGGAGGCCTTTTGGTAGGCCGTCGTTGTAAATAAGAAGTTGTTCTTAACTGACTTGACTAGTTAAATAAAGGTTAAATAAATACATTTTTAAAAAAAATAACAAACATATTCTTTCCATACTGTTAGAATGTTTCACTTGTGGTTAGTCATTATTTTTTGGATATAGTGCTGCCAATATGTTTTATTAGTAAGCATTTATAGTGAGAGTCATGATGACAGATATTGGCCGTTGACATAATGTTTCCAGTTCTTCCAACCAGACTTCCTTTACTTTACTGGTTACCTCCCTGCTGGCATTCATGGAATACTCTTGTCACGTGGAGGTGGATTTCCCTTCAAATCAGCTGCGCGCTGGATGAAACCATTGCCCCAAGAAGTGGACGTACTGTCAAAGAAAACTGTTCATGCTATCTAAAGATTCGTGTGGTAAAAACAGCAACATGATCACAATATATTTGAATTTTCTTTAGTTGGAAAGGTCATTAAATTATTGACACTGCATGTAATAACCCCCCACGGAAGCAGAATATGGGTCATTCCAAAAATGGCGGCGGTTTCTGGTAGTGTGAAGTGAAACTTTCCAAATATTGCTGATAAAACATAGCTATTCTTTAATCTATTTGTATGATTCTCGTCGAGCAGATATTAAAGTAATTATTGTTGGACTACTGCTGTATCTGACATCAAGCAACACGGTCGAATGAAGATCGCGAACGGTGGGCTTTCCTCAAAGTTGACGGTAGCAAGATTGCCTTTCATTGAATGTGATCATAACGATTGTTGTTGTCATCTCTACACGGAACTCGAACAACCCGTTAAGGCTAGCTAGCCCGTAAAATTACGTTAGATTCGTCTTTTACCGGTTATTTGTCCTCAACCAGATTGCCTTGTTTGTATATTGGGGTCAAGGCTCCCGTGCCCGTTTTACGTCATCCGTCACACACACACACACACACACACACAGCGAGGTTGATGCCCGTAAATGTTGTGTGCCCTGTCGCAAATAATTTCTTGATTTGCTAGCAGCATAACATAAGTAATGTTGCCCTCTAACTTGCTTTATAATGTGATAGCCAGTCTACTTCCTGTGGCTAACTATAGCTGGTTGACAACAGTATTAGTGTTGGCTAGCTGATGGCAAGCCATCAATCAAGATAGCTAGGGTGCGTTTAGCAGGGCACAATGTTGTGGAGCGTTACAAACATGCCTTTCTGACATGTAGAATACGGAGCCACAACGACAGATGTCAGCTCCCACTCAGCCCAGTCAAAGCTCTTCTCTGTCCTGGGACCCCACTGGTGGAACAAGCTTTCCCCCCCCCCTAATGTCAGGACAGCGGAGTCCCAGCCCATCTTTTGCTAATTTATTTGAAACCCTAACTCATCAAAAGAGTATCTTAAATAAGTAAATAATTCTCTGCAATTGTCTTTTCCTGCTAGCACTGGCTTTGTTGATAATTTACTTATCAAAAATGTAAAATGTACGTAGGGGTGTGGTAGCAAGACTGTGGTGTGTTGTCACACCTAACTATCTTAACATGCATACACTAATTGTAAGTCTCTCTTCGTTTAGTTTGGTTTATCAAAGCATAACATGTATGTGGTAGAGCTTGGGCGATAAACCGAAAATCATAGACACATCAAATTTTAACACCCCGACCTTACCGATCACTTATCACATCCATTTTGCTGATACCGTTCATTACGATAAGTAACCTATACTAGAGAAATGTGAAGTTTTGAATGAAAATAAGTTTGCTAATATGGGTGAATCTAATGGGACAATTGATGGCTAACAACCATCAAACTAGTAGTAGTTTAAAGGATAATAAAACACTTTAAAAACTGTGAGTGCACATTCATGTTAAAAACGTATTGTTCTGTTTATCGTTATCTCATCAATTCAGGGAATTTATTGCAGTATAGATTTTTGTCCATATCGCCCAGCTCTCGTATGTAGCATCATGGCGGAACAATGTAACATTTTAGTGCTCACATATAACTGCCAATTCTGTCTTGTATGATAACGTTAGATTTTTGTCTAGAAAATAGATTTCCAATTTAATATTTGATCAGCCTGCCTGTTCATTTCTCAATTTGTGTGGATCTATTTTGTATCCTATTTGTTAGCTTTAAGTTTAATTTCTTAAATGATCTACGTTCGGTAAACAGGTGACATTGACAGCTCACTTTTCCCTCCATGTGATTGACAGCTGTCCTTGCAAATCAATGGACAAGCTTCAGGACCTCAGCCAATCCGAGTTGGAGGATTTGCTGGACAATACAGAGCGGGTGGAGTCCATGGCATTGGAATCTGATGAGGTAAGCAATCACGTCTTTGCTTTGTCTCATTGTCTGTCGATTGTGTCTTAAATAGATTGAGTTGTAGCCTGGTCCCAGATCTGTTTGTGCTCTAACCAACTCCTATGGTCATCTATTATTGTCATGCGTCATGTTTGGCGTGACATTGACCACAGGACTTTGCAAGACGGCACAAAACCGATCTGGGACCAGGCTAGTCGAGATGCGCCTCATACTGAAATGCCTCCCGTGTTTTTTTTGTATCTGAGTAAGGGATAATGAATAGCCAAGTTTGTCTATAGGGCCTATCTCTGAGATGAGGCCTTGCTTTTTCTGTCAGGTCACACAACTTGGCTATTACTCAGTGTAGGACCTAGATGATTGATTCATCGGAGGACGGACATCTAGGTCTCATCTCACTCTGACCAGTAGCAATGTCCAGGCTCATCCTGCCATCAACAGTCATATTTACTTCTCTTCCACCTTTGTCCATAAGTCCAAAACACTAACCAATGAGTTTCATTTGTTTGTCTCCACTCTTCACGTGGGGAGTTATGTTCACTAGATGCAAATGACCTGTTCCTGGCTAACTCGTCGTGTTAAGTTGCTGCTGTCTTGGCTAGCCAGGTCTGCCCTAAACAAAAAATATGACTTTTGTCAAGCAGGTCTCAGAAGGCAGGACCTGGCAGCTTCTGTCATACACCGACTGGTAATGTTGTCATTCAACGTGTTGCCGTGGCGTCACGTACAGGAGGAGAGAGTAGTGCCCTGAGCAGGACTTGAACCCGGGTCGCCTGACCCCCAAGACGAACGCACTATCTACAATCCCAATAACGCTATCCCAAATGGGAGCAATCCTATCATGGTGATCAAGGCTAGGGTCATTATGAGAATTAGCGAGCTATGGAAGTTCACGTCCGGTCGCTACAATGTCTGTCGTACATAGTCCCGGTCAAAAAGACATGAAGGAAATACAATGTATTATTGACTCCTCCTCCTTCTTCCTCGTCTATAGATTCAGAACATCCAGCTGGAGAGGGAGATGGCACTGGCCTCCAACCGTAACCTGGCAGAACAGAACCTGGACATGAAGCCTCGCCTGGAGAGACAGCGAGAACATCTAGTGGAGAGATACTCTGAACTGGAGGGAGTCAGAGAGACCTACAGACAACACTGTGACCAGAAAGGTAAGGGATAGAGGGAGGGATGAGAGATGGAGAGATGTAAGAGAGACCTACAGACAGCACTGTGACCAGACCGGTAAGGGATGGATGGAGGGAGTCAGAGAGACCTACAAACAGCACTGTACCCAGGGAGGGAGGGATGAGATGGGAGGTTATTGATGGATAATAGATAGAGATGAAGAAAAGCAACATTATAGAGGAAGAGAGAGAGGATATGGAAATAGAAATAGCAAGATGGAGCGATGAGCGGGAGGGAGACACAGACAGACGGCAGGAACAGACTTGAGAGAGATTGTGTAGTGTAGGGATAGATCTTGTCTGGCCTGTTCAGATCCTGGACACTCAGTTCGTCTCTACTAGTCAAACACAGTGACTGTGTCCCAAAAGCACTCTCTCGCCTATATAGTGCACTGCTTAGGTAGTATAGGAAATGGGGTGCCATTTGGGGCTAAGCCTTGGTCTCTACTGGTTACACAGACACACACACAGACAGGCTTCCAGATCTGGCCTGTGTGTCTGTCTGCCAGGGTCTCCCTGGATACCACCCCATCAGCCCCCATTCCACTGCCGTCAGCTCTCAGACCAGGCCGTGTGATCTGTGTACATGCACACATTACCTTCCCGCAGCCTTGTTTTGTCAGCTTTTCATGAGAAGCTGTGTTTGTGATGGTGTCCGTTTGCAGGGCTGGAATTGGGTACGGCTCATTATAGTTACGTCATATGTTTTTCCTAAAGGTGATTAGGTCATATCGTTGTTATTTCGCCCCTGAATCAGTCCTCCGAGTGATTCACCTTGACTGGGTGTTAACCTTGAGCTTGCCCTCATTGAGAAGTCTACCAGAGGTATTTGAAGATGCATGAAAGTCGATTTTCCTGTTGCGTGTGTATCCATGTTTATCCAACATTGAGCTTCATGAGATTTGTTTGTTCTCATATTTAAATGTGTTTTAATAGCCTTCGGCGGTATCCAGATTTTCATACCGTCCTCCTCTCATTCTGGGATTTACGGTGTTACCTGTATGGCACACATGGGGGCGCTAAAAACGCAAGAGAACCCATTGTGCTTCTATTACCAGAATGCTAGCAAAATTAGCACAAACTAATAGTGAAATCACATAGATGCTGTTAGCTAAGTGCTAACAAGCGAAAACGAACAAATGCATTGCAAATCCAGTTCATAAAGTTATACAAGCATAGTTAGTAACTACCGAATGACGTTTTTGGAGAGTGTGGACGTTTCCGAGAGAAATCGCGCAAATGAACAAAGTTTTGGCGCGTGCTTTTCTGAAGGAAGAGCTGCAGATGGGCAGATGGGAGGAGAAAGAAAACTATAGTAGGAAGCACAGGGGGTGAAAAATGGCTACATTTAGAAGTGAATTGCGTACAATTGTAACTTCATCACCTCTTGTGTGCCGCACAACTGGGATTCGCCGATAGGTATCAAACGCTACGGACTCACTAGCTCGCTTTCTCCCGTTGTGCCACACAAACACACACGTGACTGTCTCAACTGTTCTGGCGAACAACAGTAAGCTTCATAATGTAAAGTAATGTGACGGGTGAAATGAAGAACGCAATCTGCTTTATCTCCTAACATATTGCACAAGTTGCCTGCGGGTAATAACTTAAAAAGTAGCTACAAATGTTCCAATTTATTGAAAAACTTCAGTTAAGTCGTTTTGACGGTATTGAAAAAACCAGCCTGTGGCTTTTTCCCAAATACCCCGGGATATGGTATATACAGTATACCTCCCAAGCCTACTGTTTAACAACAGGCGTGAAGCATTGTGCTGTCGGTGTTGTGTGTGTCTACGGGGACTGAGAAGCTTGGCGTGACATTGAAGTGTGGGAGGTGTTTATGCCCCTTTCTCTTTTCGCCCTCTTTCTCCCTTTTTCTCTCTTACACTATACTGGTCTCCTACACTCCCTCCCTCCCTCTATACTGGTCTCTCCCTCTATACTGGTCTCTCCCTCTATATTGGTCTCTTACACTCCCTCCCTCTATATTGGTCTCTTACACTCCCTCCCTCCCTCTATACTGGTCTCTTACACTCACTCCCTCCCTCTATACTGGTCTCTTACACTCCCTCCCTCCCTCTATACTGGTCTCTTACACTCACTCCCTCCCTCTATACTGGTCTCTTACACTCCCTCCCTCCCTCTATACTGGTCTCTTACACTCACTCCCTCCCTCTATACTGGTCTCTTACACTCACTCCCTCCCTCTATACTGGTCTCTTACATTCTCTCTCTCCCCCCCCAGATGGCATCATGGGGCAGGTATCACCAGAGGGGTTGTTCTCCAGACTCCAGACAGAGGGCGCCAGCACAGAGACTGAGTCAGAGGTGAGAGGCCACAGTGACAGACGACTCAGTCGGAAAATGAAACCGGCAGATTATACTGTTGACGAGATTGGGAAATGCCTATGTATCCTTAAACACAGGACCAATGGCGACAAAATGATCTACTCATCTCTTACTCTATTGAACGCCACACAGAGAACCAGCAGTTGGAATAAGACATAATTATAATGCTAAATAACATGTTCTCAGACATTGTCAATAGTGTGTCCATATTTACCCCCGATCCCTCTCTCCCATTCTTTAACACTCACTCGGTCTCTTTTTCTCTCTTTTTCTCTCTTCATCTCTCTCTCTCTCTCTCTCCATCAGAGTCTGGCAGATGAGTTTCTGGACGGCCAGCTGTCTCTGGACTCGTTTCTTGACCGCTTCCTCTCCCTCCGCTCCCTCGCTCACAAAAGACGAGTGCGGATAGAGAAACTGCAGGAGATCCTGCGCCAGAAGGAGACCGCCGCCGGGGACGCCGGCTCCATGACATCACAAACAAGCGCCAATCAGGACCCAGCGACAACACAGTCATCGCCATGGAATCATCCTCATCAAGCTCCTCAGCAACAACAACCGCAGCAGAATTCCAATCCCAACAATCACTCTAGCTTCCAAAACCCCTCTTCCCAAAATGGCCCTGGCTCCGCCCTACCTTACACCCCTTACCCCGTCGCCCCTCCTAACCCGACAGCCACTTCCGCAGGACCAGGCCCGTCCATTCCCCCAGGTCAATTTCCTCCCTATCCCAGCCCCGGCTCACCTTTCACCTCAGCGGCGAGCTACTCAGCCCGTCCCGCTTTCGGGCCTCCGGCCAATGCCTGCCCGTACCCCACCCAGCCCACGTTCCCTGGCGTCCCCGGCTCAGGGTCTGCGTTCGGGCAGTACAGCGCCCCCTACCCTTCTGCGTACCCTTACGGCGGGATTGAGGGGTATAGCTACCCCACGGGCCCTGCTCTGCCCAACTCTCAGTCCCCCACAGGCAGGCCGTTGTACAGGCCCGGGTTTGGAGTGCCACAGCCCTACTCCTGAACCTTCCTCTGCTCTCACCTCGTCACTCCTCTCCCACCACACATTCTCCAGTCTCTCCCTCATTTTGCTTTCTCTCTCTCTCTCTCTGTCTCTTTCTCTCTCCCTTTCGCTCTCTCTCTCTTTCTTTCTCTCTCTCTCTCTCTCTCTCTCTCTCCCTCTTTCTCTCTCCCTCTTTCTCTCTCCCTCTTTCTCTCTCCCTCTTTCTCTCTCCCTCTTTCTCTCTCCCTCTTTCTCTCTTTCTTTCTTTCTTTTCTTTCTCTCTCTCTTCTCCTCCCCTCCTGTCATTCTCAAGTGCATAACTGTCTCAGGACCTCCCTCCCCTTGTGTTCCAATGTGTTGTTAGAAACACTCTCCCATTGGCTGTCGGGCCCCTTCACTCTCCCCTCTCTCTCCTCCTATTGGCTGTCGGCCCTTTCACTCTTCTCCCTCCCTTTGTGGAATACTGAGCCAATCAACGATACCTTGGCCACGTACGTTTCAGATAGAAATGGAGCTGACGTGACTCCTTATTCTACATGTCAGAGAGTCATGTTCTACATCAAATATATCTACACATGTATTCCTTATCGCTGGTTTCACCCCGTAGCACAAGTCCCTTGTGGCACTGTATGGTATACGCATTGGAGTACATTTGACTTGTTCTAACACCCATATCATTCTACACCGATGTCAGATGACATGTGTTGATCATATTCGTTCGTACATGATGATGTTAACTTAATACCCACCCGAGCCAAAACGTTTTACAGGTGCAGTTCTGTTCAGGGATTCTGTTGTCCTGTAAACTGTCTTTGTCGCTCTTCGTTCTGGTTAGGAAGTACATAAGACAATACTAAAGAAGGAAAATCCCATGAAATCATAACAACTCTAGGACTTGTCCATGTAATCGTATTCATTATGATCTAAAAGGCTAAACTGATCCTATATCAGTACTCTTACTCTGAGCGGCTTTATGAATGCGGGCCCTGATCAGTGGTCATTTTGGAGACTTCAATAACCCGATCTTCTTTCTTATTCACCTGGCTCTGCATGTATGATGTTTGTTTCTATGCCAAATCTGGACATCTTTACAGGTGTAGGATCTTAGTTTGACCTGTTTCTCACAGCAGGAAAATAATCCTGCAGCAAAATGACATGTGGATTATAATGGAGGTTTTTGTAGGGTTCGATGAATTGTCAAGGCAAATAAAGTCTGAAATGAATAACTTAAGACACTTTTCCACCTTGAATACACTATAAGTTTGAATTTTCTGCTGTGCAGGAAATTCCCTGCAACAACAGGGTGATCAAGTTAAGATCCTACATCTGCATATTCTACAAGTTTAGCTTCCAAGTCTTTTTTTTTTCTTGACAGGATGTTTTGGTTGGTTGGTTTAGATGTTTTGATGCCTATTGACAATGACGTCATTGTTTACAGAATCATATCTGTATTCTCTGTCGAGAATCATGCCTGTTTCTCTTCTCTCTGATCTCTCCGTTTTCTCACTTCACACTCTGTTTTTTCATCTCTTCCCCCACGAGGCTCCCTTGGCGTTAAACTCACCTCTCGTCTTTCTCACCTCACTCTCTATTTCACCCTCTCTCCATAATCTGCCAGTCGACATGAACTGATGCTTGACAATGAATACAATGAGGAAATAGTTTATTTCTGTAAGTTCACTTTCAATGAGAATAATATAATGTGATTTGTATAAATTATTAAAGAGCTGTGATCAATAACAGGTGACATGACATTAAAACAAGGGATTGATAGATTTGCACCCCAAATGGAACCCTGTTTACTTAGGGCTCTGGTCAAAAGTAGTGCACTACATAGGGAAGTGGGTGCCATTTGGGACTCGTCTGCTTGCTTTGGCTCAGAAAGCACAAGAGGAGAGAGCTGTTACTGAGGGGGGGGTTCTACAGAGATTCATACCGCCTTCACGACGGCTCATACAGCATTCATAGACGCATCTTAAAGTCGTGAGCTCTTCAACCTTAATCGGTGGTCTTAAACAGAGCATTACTACATTGGTTGTTATCATGCCCTATGAAGGTGTTTACGAAGCTTCTGTTTAGTTGTTATGTAGGGCTTCTTCATCAGGTTAACTGGTTGGACTGACTGGTGACGTCTACGACCAGGGGGCAGTGTCTTAATGGGATTGTCACACTACAACTGTCCCAAATAGCACCCTACCCCTTACAAAAATGCACTACTTTTGACCAGAGCCCTATGGGCAGAGAATGGTGTTCCGTTTGGGAGACAAGCCTAACACTCCATATTTAAGGAAGAAAAGATGAGTCAGAAATTGGGTTTTAGAAGCCCAACGGAGATACGCAGCATAAATAAGGGGGAAATAAAAATACAAGCTTGGAGCTTGTTTTAAGTTTCTTATTTTTTTTGTGTGAATATTAATTAAACACTGAACTTGATCTAAGAGGGCTGTGTTCTGACTCGTAATTTGAATTATATAAAAAAAATGTTTTATCTACTTATCTTTTCTCTGGTGTTGGGAGAAAATACAAATTCCACGATAACTGGGGTGAAAGTTAGTTTTGACTGTTACTCCAATTGCTTCAAGATGAATTCAATCGGATAGAACTTGATAAGAGTTTAATTGATTTGTTCTGAAAGGGCGTGGGCCTTGCTTGTTTTGTCTCGAACAGAGTTTACTATCAGGCCTTCGTTCCCCCTCGCTGATTGTGATGATCTTTTTCTGATGTGGGCCGAGAAGACCTAACCAGGGAGAAGAAAGAGAGAGAGAGAGAGCGACGGACCTCTGCGGGGAAAGGAGGGCACTGAAGTACTAGGTGACTTCAGTGGAGGAAAAACTCCCACCTACTATCAAATATTCCTACTCAGTGATTATTGTCATCAATCAATTGTTGTGGAACGATTTCTGTAGCTGTAGTCTATCATATATAGTACAGTAGGTGTATGTAGGCTCAATTGTAAATTTACTGATCGACAAATAGCATACAAATTAATACTGTTACAGAACGATTTTAAAAAATGTGAGAAATGTAGATTTTAGTTTTTTTGTTTAACAACTCTAGGAGGAGGAGGGAAAGCGGGATGGTCCTAGGTTTTGAATATTCAGTCAAAGTACGGAGAGAAGTGTCTCATAGAGAAAGGAGGAGGAGGGCAATTTTTTTACGGGGCTTTCTACACATCTACGGCTCGGTAAACCAGAGACTGAAGATGAGAGAAAACGAGAGCAAAAGAGGGAGGGAATGGACGGGTGTGAACGAACAGAAAACATGAGTAATGGTTGAATTAAGAAAATAAAACATTAAGTACAGTGCCTTCAGAAAGCATTCACACCCACACGACTTTTTCGAAATTTGTTGTGTTACAGCCTGCATTTTAAATTGATTAAATGTTGACTTTTAGTCACTGGCCTACAAACAATACCTCATAATGTCAATATATATATATATATATATATATATATATATATATATATATATATATATATATATATATATATATATTTTTTTTAACAAGTTAGTAAAAAATGAAAAGCTGAAATGTCTTGAATCAATAAGTATTGAACCCCTTTGTTATGACAAGCCTAAAAATATTCAGGAGTAAAAATGTGCTGAACAAGTCCCATACGTTGCATTCACTCATTGTGTGTGCAATAATAGTGTTTGACATGATATTTGAAGGACTACTTCATCTCTGTGCCCCAGACATTCAATTATCTGTAAGGTCCCACAGTCGAGCAGTAACTTTCAAACACAGATTCAACCACAAAGACCAGGGAGGTTTTCCAATGCCTCGCAAAGATGGGCACCTATAGATAGATGGGTAACATTTTTTTTTAAATCAGACATTGAATATCCCGTTGAACATGGTGAAGTTATTAAATACACTTTGGATGGTATATCAATGCACCCAGTCTCTTCAAAGATACAGGCTTCCTTCCTAACTCAGTTGCTGTTGACATGAAGGAAACCACTCAGGGATTTTCACCACGAGGCCAATGGTGACTTTAAAACAGTTACAGAGTTTAAGGACTGTGAAAGGAGAAAACCGAAGATGGATAAACATTGTAGTTGCTCCACAATACTAACTTAATATTTCAAAACATGCATCCTTTTTGCAACAAGGCACTAAAGTAATACTGAAAAAAAAAATGGAATAGTGATGAACTTTTTGTCCTGAACACAAAGTGTTATGTTTGGGGAAAATCCTGAGTACGACTCTTCATATTTTCAAACATAGTTGTGGCTGCATCATGTTATGGGTATGCTTGTATTTGACTGGTCGAGTTTTTCAGGATAAAAAAAAGGAATGGAATGGAGCTAAGCACAGGCAAAATCCTAGAGGAAAACCTGGTTCGGTCTGCTTTCCACCAGACACTGGGAGATGAATTCACCTTTCAGCAGAACAATAACCTTAAACACAAGGCCAAATCTACACTGGAGTTGCTTACCAAGAAGACAGTGAATGTTCTTGAGTGACCGAGTTACCGCTTTGATTTAAATCTACTTGAAAATCTATGGCAAGACCTGAAAATGGTTGTCTAGCAACGATCAACAACCAATTTGACAGCATGAAGAATTTTGAAAGACTCTCAGCTCTAATTGCTGCCAAAGGTGCTTTTAACAAAGTATTAATTCAGGGGTGTGAATACTTATGTAAATGAGATATTTCTGTATTTCATTTTGAATAAATTAGAAACCATTTCTAAAAACACGTTTTCACTTGGTCCTTATCGGGTATTGTGTGTAGATGGCTGAGATAAAAATAAATTGTCCATTTTGAATTTCTGCTGTAACACAACAAAATGTAGAACAAGTCAAGGGGTATACATATTTCCTGAAAGCACTGTAGGATAACAAAGAACATAATAATAATATGGTTATTAAATAGGATATAAAATAATATGATATGGTCATTTAGCAGACACTTTAATCCACAGCTAATGTATTACGCTACAGTTAAAGGGAAGGTTGTACACAACACTATCCACAAACTAACAGCGGATTTATAATATCCCCCTTAAGTTCTCTAAATTCCCCAACAATATAAATGATAATCAATACATAGTGAACAGGTAACTGCCAAAGTAAAAGAAACAATTGAGTAAATGAGGGATACAAAGTATATTGAACGAAGGTGCTTACACACAATACACTTCCTATATTGTATATTAAGCAGTTAGCATCCCATCATGCTTAGCATCATTTATTAAAATGCCCAGTTGCCCAAATATATTGGCTACCATGGCTAGAAAAATAGATCTCAGTGACTTTGAAAGAGGGGTCTCAAAGAGTCATAGTGTAGGGTGTTTAAAGCGTGTGTGAAATCTCAACCCAATTGAACACTTATGGGAGATTGAGCGGTGCCTGAGACAGCGTTTTCCACCACCATCAACAAAACACAGAATGATGGAATTTCTCATGGAAGGATGGTGTCACGTCCCTCCAGTTCCAGACAGAATCTATGCCAGGGTGCGTTGAAGCTGTTCTGACGGCTCGTGGAGGCCCAGCGCCCTATTGACACTTTGTGTTGGTGTTTCCTTCATTTGGGCAGTTACCTGTAGATGTGGCCTATGCAGGAATCAAACTCATAATAGGGATCTTGCTGCAAACAACTGGTGTACCTGGCATTGGTGTGTACATTGACCTATTGGAGAACACACACACACACACACACACACACAAACACAGGCGCACAAACACACTTCACTGTTGGAAGGCCTATGAAAATCAGGGTCATGACTGACTCAACAAAAATGTCTAAAAGTGAACAATTCTAATTGTTCTTTCTGCCTCTCGCACTTTTCCTCCACTCTTCTCCTTTTCACTTCTTTCTTTTCTTCTTCTCTCTTTCTTTTTTTTGTGCCTGTCTTTGAAGTGAGGAAGTTTGCAGAAAACCTCTCAGAAGAAAAGCAGCAAACGCCAAAGATGAAGAGAAGGCTTTATGGATAGAGAAACAGAGGGTGGGGAGAAAGGAGAGCGAGGAGTTTAGACTTCTGCACCGTTTCCTCTCTCTTCAGTCTGTCTGTCGTTTTTTTTTTGCGCGCATTGGTCTCTCTTCTCTTCTTCTCTCCCCTGTTTTTCTCAAGCTGGTCATCTCCAGAATGAATAGAAGGCTTGTACTTACAGTCCTGGCCCTGAATGTTGGTAAGTCTTTATTGAAATACAGTCTCGTGGTTTCCGTGAGTCCATTATGATACACAATTTTCTCGTGTTCTGATACACTACACTGACATTGATGGTTGAACTCGAAGCAGCAGAATTGTAGTCATTTGGCTGCGTCCCTATTCCCTATCAGAGATAGGCAGTATTTCTGTTACATGTATTTGATATGTGTTTTTCAATTACTTCTGAGTATTTTAAAATGTGTATTACACTGGGCTAAACTCCAATGTATTTTGTAACAAGATACTTTCGAGAGCTGTCATTTTTATTTTCAAAATACTTTTCTACACATTTTTTTTTATAGCGGTTCACAATTGTGCGTCCCCCTTTCTCCCTGCATTGGTATCATCATTTTGATGGCACTGTGGTGTGCTAAAAGCATCTGCTAAATCAATGAAAATATCAATGTAAATGTGAAATTGTACAATTGCAAAGGATGCTGAGTATTATTCTAATGAAGTCCAACCCGAAACAAGGCCAATAACAATAACCAGTGTGCTTTGCAGATCATTTTGGTATGTTCATTTTCACATATTTATTTACATTTTGGTCATTTAGCAGACACTCTTATAGAGCGTGACTTAGACTCAGTGCATTCAACTAAAGTAGATAAAACAACAACACATCAAAGAAAACAAATGTGTATTTGTCACATGCTTTGTGAACAAAAGGCTGAAGACGAACAGTGAAATGCTTACTTACGGGTCCTTTTCCAACAACACAGAGTTAAAGATGATAGAAAAAAATATGAATAACAAATATAAAGAGTGACACGAGGAATAAATACTCAGGGAAAAACAACGAACAATAATGAGTCAAAATGACATGGCTATATACACCAGTTCCCGAGTCGATGTGCAGGGGTACGAGGCAATTGAGACACAGTGCATTCGGAAAGTATACAGGCCTTTTGACTTTCTCCATATGTTGTTACGTTACATCCTTATTCTAAAAAGGATTAAAT